>NC_026003.2:122912935-123212935 GCF_000442705.2 Elaeis guineensis
CCACTCGAGGTTGGACTGCCATCTTCAAGGATCGAGCGGTATCAAGAGCCGGACAACTCCGATTGTCGGAGGGCCGACCTAGACCTCCTCCCCGAACTGCGAAACCAGGCTCAAATTTGCATGACTTCGTACCGACAGAAGGTAGCTCGGTATTACAATGCCAAAGTCAGATCAAAGCTCTTCAGGCCTGGTGACTTGGTCCTGAGAAAGGCAGAGGTCTCGAAGCCCCTGGACCAAGGGAAGTTGGCTCCAAACTGGGAAGGGCCCTACACGGTCGCAGATACCTATGGTCTGAGAGCCTACCGACTGGAGACTCTGGAGGAGAAACCCATTCCCCGGACGTGGAACGCCGACAACCTGAAGTTGTATTACCAATGAACTCTGTACTTGTCCAGTCGGAATACAAATCCAGTTTGAAATCTCAGAGTTTATCTCTTCGACTGACGATCGGCGCTCGCCAAGGTCGAGACCCGACGTGCCAACTCGGACTTGGTATCCGTGTGAAACCGACGGCTCCATAGTCGATGAAATATCGGACCCTTACGAGGATCGATATATTTATATTGACGGGAGTTGACACTCCTTCGACGGTCGACGATACGTCGGACTCTCACGAGGACCGATACGTCTATATTGACGGGAGTTGACACTCCTCCTACGGTCAAACTTTCGGGCCAGACCATCGGCTAACATGCCGATCGAGCCCCGACCAAAGAAAGGCGGAATGCCTGCGCGACCGACGTCGCGACTCCCGACCGAGTTGCGGCCGGTCGAAGGATATTCGGCTTGCCACCATCTATCGCACAATGCGACCTCAGTCACATTCATGACTCACCGATCGAGCTACGGCCGACCGAAAGATATCCGGCTTACCCCCGTATATCACGAGGCGCAGTATAGGTACCCGACACAAGGGTATCGGGATCCGACTTGCCGTCGTCTCCCCGACTAGGCGCGCCCGACGACATTCGGTGAACACGTCGGAAGAGACCTGACTGCCAAGCCTTCAGCCGGCGGTCGGTCGACTTCCGACTCAACAAACTGCCCGACTCACGGCCGGGGAAAGGATGCCCGACTCACGGTCGGGGAAAGGACGCCCGACTGAAGACCTCGACCATCAGAGGCCGATCCAAAGTCGGGACTTGTCCTACCTTCGTGGCGGTACGAGTTACCGAACGTCCTAACCGACCTATATGAGTTAGCGACTTACGAAGACATTCTACAACACATAAGAGAAAGAAAAACAAGCAGAGAAAAAAGTTTAAGTCCAAAAACTTTGATTTCATTAAGATCAAAATAGGTTTTACAAAGATAGGCCGAAGCCCGATTACAAGCCAGAGCAAAAGCAAAAAGGAAAAACAAAACCGACTAATCGTCGGAGTCGACCTCCTCCACTGGGTGGCAATGGGAGATGGTCGGCGGATCCGCTCTGACTTCCGCAGTCGGGGCCGACTGATCTTCGGTAGCCGGCTCTGCGTTTTCTTCGGCTTCTGCCCTGGTGGAAAGGCCTTCCGACACTGGTTCGGCCGTCTCCTCCATAGCTGGGGCCTCCGACTCTGGCAGAACTACGCCGCTGAGATCAAGTTTCGGGTACAAGCCTCGAACTGCTTCCCGAGCATCCTCGTACCTGACCCGGTATGAGAGGAAGCCGCTCTCTAGAAGTTCTTCTCGGTACTCTTCTGAGTCTCGGAAGTCTTCGACGGCCTGACTCAGAGCCTCCTTCGCCGACTCAGCCTCGGCCTTTGCGATGTCCGCGTCGGCCTGAGCGATGGATAAGCCTTCTTCGGCCTTGGCGAGGTTTTCGAGACTTACTCGGAGCTGCTCGCGGTCGGCCTCCAGCTCCTTAGCGAAGCTGTCTCGCTCATGCCGAAGCCGGCGGACGGTCCGGGACTTCTTCTTCGCATCGTCCTTGGCCGACTGCAGCTCCGACTCCGACGACGCCAAAGCTCCCTTGAGTCGGGAGACCTCCTCCGTGAGTCGGGAGACCTCCCCCTCAAGTCGGCCCTCCCGGTCGGTCGACTATTGCAGCTGGTCGACCAGGATGACCTTATCGGCTTCAAGGCCCGCGACCTTGTCTCTCCAGGCCGCACGCATGTCGCCGAACTTTCGGTATCCGGCCTCCAGCTCAGAGATATTGAAGACCAGCTGCACAAGGTAACACCGACCGATAAGAAAGCGGATTTATGAGAAACTGCGTTAAAAAGCAAAGGAAAGAGGAGCTCACCCGGATCATCATCGGATAAAATGAAGATAGCATGTCAGAGACACGCTGGTTCTTCATTGCATCGATGTCGGCAGGAAGGAGGAGCGCCAGGCACAGTCTCCTGGCCAAGTCGTGGTTGGCCAGGCCCGACGCACCTTCGGATAACGGGAAGTCGGTTGATCCTCCGCCGGCCGACCGCCCTTCGTCGCCTGACGCCATGGGGGCCTTGCCTCGGCTAGATGCCCAGGCCCTGACGTCGGAGATTGACGGCAGGCTTGAGCCCGACCGAGTCTCGACCGACGGCGCGGCGACAGCAGGCGCCGGTCGCTCTGGTTCGTGAGCCTCCTCTCGATCGTCATCCGCCTGCTGAGCGGTTGGTGCGCCGTCTGCAGACTCAGCGGCATGTCTTTCAGGCGAAGCGGTGCCCTCGCCCGACGGTCCCTCGGACGGGACTTCAACGAGCACTGTCGGTGCTGACAGTGCAATGACCGGCTCCGCCTCCGACCCGGTCGGTTCGCTCAGAGCCGCACGGGGCCTCTTGGGAGGCTGCGACGGCCCGGCGCCTTGCGCCGGCCTCTTCCTCACGACGTACTGACGTACGTCGGCTGCCGTCAGTCGTGTCCTCGGCGGCATATCTGAAAAGAACGGTAAATGGTCAGTGCCGAAAAGAAAAAACAAAAAGAAAAAGAGGGGTAAGGAAAATGAAAAACCGACCTAAACGGAGGATCGGGCTAAGGCCGGCGTCGTGCAGGGCCTGCTCGGTGACAAGCTCGCTCTGCTTCGGCACCGAGATGTCCTTCAGCCGGTGGAAGTCCTCTCGATCTTCAGCCTCCATCTGACTGTTCTCGTTCGGCTCGGTTCGGGGATTCCCCCAACGGACGGAAAACCCCCAAGGAGTGGAAGACGACGCAAAGAAGAACTGGTTCTTCCATCCGTGAATGGACGATGGAAGACCAGTAATGAAGGAGAGCCCTTTCCGAGGAACAAAGTACCACCACCCTCGGGCTTTAGGGTGGGGTCGGAGGACGAAGAAGACTCGAAAAAGGGAGATCCGAGGTTCGGTCGGCAAAAACCGACACAAGAGTGCAAAACTGACTATCAGCCGAACCGAGTTCGGCGCGAGTTGTGCCGGGCACAGCCCGTAATAGTCAAGAATATTTCGGACAAACTCCGGAACCGGGAAGCGAAGGCCGGCCCGGAGGTCCTTCAAGTAGAAGGCCACCTGACCCTCGGGCGGGCTGTTGACCCGACCGTCGGCGCCAGGGGCGAACAGCCGAAACTGCTCCGGGATGCGGTACTGCTCTCAGAGCCGATCGACGTTCGGCCCCGAAAGTGAAGAAACCTCCACCTCCGGGGTCGACCGAGTATCGTCGATCGGCTCTCCCGACCGACCACCTCGTGGAGACGTCCTGGCCATGGGTCCAGACGAATGGCAGAAGAAGAAGAAGAAGAAGAAGAAGGACATGGAGAAGACAACGGAGAAGGAACTACAAAGGAAAAGAGAGGCGGAGGAGGGTACCTGGAGCAAGGACTCTCGCGGGCAGAGTCTCGACAGTGAAATGAGGAGGATAAAAAACTAAGTGGGGGCGACCCTGTATATATAGTGCCCCCCGACGGTCGAAATGAAGGCACGACCAACGAGGACTCCCCAGATCCTGCCGCGTGGCATCATCCGGGCCGTCCGTCGGTCCGACGGTTCGACGCACCTGCCTTCAGATCGAGCCACATCACCTCCATCCGCTCCAACGAACCCGTCCCAATGGCCGCACGCCATGTGGCGTAAGGGCCGCGACGTTTCGTATCCCCGAAGGGATGGCGGGAACGGCGGTTCTCCTTCCCGATGGGACGAGACGTCTGACACCGACATGATGTCTGACATCGATGGGACGTCCGACACCTGCAGGACGTCCGGCGCCGACATGACACCTGACGCCGATGGGACGGGGCATCTGACACCGACTAGACATCTGACGCCAGCGAATCGCTCGGCATTTATGAGATGCCTGACATCGTGTCAACCCGCGGTACGGTCGGAATTTGGCATACGACGAATCCACTCCTTTTCGCCCGGTGTCGCTGTCCGAGCAATGGCATCGGCCAGCTCACCGTCCGACTCAGGAGTGGAGGGGGGCAACTGTTGGGGAATACCCACCGACCGACCGACCGACAGCCGGAGGGACCGACCGACCAACCGACCGACCGACCGACGGTCGGAGGGACCGACCAACCGACCGATGGCCGGAGGGACCGACCGACCGACAGCCGGAGCGACCGACCGACCGCCGTTCAGCCGACCGATCGATCGACGGACGCGATCACCGGCCAATTAACGGCCCATAACCAACTGAGGATGTGTCGGTCGGACATACTTTTCTTGTTTTTCCGACCGACTGAACCGGAGAGTCTGATGGCCGACTCACGTAAGACTCGCTGACCAACAAAGGGGCCCGAATCTCCACCCGACGCCACACAGCTGGCCACCGACCTAGGGTCGGTCGACTCCTCCGATCGCCGTACAGCCGTCAGAGCTTGTCAGTCCTGACAGCAACATGCGGCACTTCCACCTAGGGGCATTATCCCGCCTAGGGCATTGTCAACCCTAGTGATTTGACAGCTCCACGGCGATGGGATACTTTTACGGCGACTCTGACAGTCTACAGTGAGTTGACAATTCCTCAATTGTCCGCGCCATTAATGACGGCGCCATACCATGCTCCACTATATAAATCGGGGAAGGCAACAGTGCAGGGGACCTCCATTTTTCGACTTCGAAACCACAGGCTTGCTCCTCTCTCTCTCTCTCTCGATTGAGCTCTCTGTCTTCATTTCACTGTTGCCCAGTCACCTCTCTGACTTGACCGTCGGAGGGTCCCCATCGGAGCTGCCTCCGGTCAGTGTGGACTTCCCTTTTTACAGGCGTTCGTTCTCCGACGATTAGACGACGAGGCGATTGGCCGCAACAGTTCTGTTGTCGTATTGGCGCCCATCCTTTAGGACAGGTTATTTTATCTCTCTGTTTGGTTGTTAAGTAGGTAGAAACAGCAGCTGCATATCGTATGTGTTTTACTCTCTATGTAATCTGTTCTGCCCCTATTTTATTTAGCTAATGAAAGCTTTTGCTACCCAAAAAAAAAAAAAAACCAACAGCGAGCATGAATTTCGTTGCCTGTTATTCTTATTATACAATTAATGGTCCTATAACGAAATATTGATCAAATTATGATGAGCATTTCAATTCCTGTAGCTTAATTATACAGTTATATATCGTGCAGTGCGGAGCCTCTAATTATTATAATATATGTTCTTATGTTCTTGGGACCGTTTGAAGTCTTGTTCTCAGCAGCATGGATATGTCAAGAAAGAGAGATATAAAAAGAGGAAAATGAGAGGCGTCGATGGTGTCATGCAGCGGTTTAATTGAGTATGATTGCGGTCAACATTTTAAACATCATGCACTCGGATTTTTCCTTTTTTTTGTTATGATCTTGCAGTATCAATAAGGACTTCATCATGTTCCCGTCTTTATTTCGACTTGTTCCCAATCCACCCTTGGAATTGTGTGTGGGATGTTAAATTATATGACTGTGATATTACCGAAGGAGCAGCTTGGTCCACACAATATAGATTTAATTCAAAAGTCCGCCCTGCCCATACGGACCAATATAATTGTCCCAACTGACATAAATAACTGGATATATGCCAACAATTAATTTAGTGCCAGCTAGGCCACACATTCTGGCCTTCTAGGTAGCTTGAGGTAATTTGCTTCCCACGTGGTTATTTTGAGATTGCTCTAACTTTTGGTCAAGTTATCCGTGTTCACATTAGTGAAAATGAATTGCCCCCGCTCATGTCTCTGAAAACTAGCTTTGGTCTTCGTGAGCGATGGTAAAGCTCTCGACCATTCAGACGACGAGAGCTTATTTCACTAGTTGGGCTTCATCGTTTTTCCAGGAAAATTATTATGCAAACATGCAGCCAGGAAAAATGTTATATCAATTAAGGAGTGTTTGGTTTGTCCCGACAGTGCTGAAAAAATCGCTTATAAACTTTCAGACAATTGGAATCGTTAAGCTATGAATGATTTAATACCCAAAATGAGTTTTACCCATTTTAAACTTAAAAAGACGAAAGCGGTCATCGAAGCTTGGAAGATATATCATGGATATGGTACCCATATGATCATTTATGCAATGATCAGGAGGAGAGAATGAGCATGGTAACGGTCTCCGGTGACTGTAGGGGCCGGAAGTCGTTATAAATAGATGCTTGCAATATTGATACCCTGGCAAGAGTGGGATATATATGCCCAAGTTTGCGTTCCAGAAACTCTTCCGCCGGGACAGCAGCTATTTGTGAATTATCATGAGAACCTACTGCTTTTATAAGAGCGGTCGAGTAGGCAAGGCTATCAGGATATCGAGCATACTCCCACATGGCTAAGCCTGATGATGAGCAGTAGTCCATCCTCCAACCCTCCAAAAATCACCATGACACCCCCACCCCAAGTTGTCCGATACCACACCGAAGCTCTCTCCTTAATTTGGTCCAAACTCCCTGTTACGGGGGACACCGTGAGCATCTCGGATCGGCATTGTATCGCAAGGTATTTCAGACTCTCGGATCGTCAACACGGCCGCTAATTGTCATATGAGCTGAAGAGCCAGTTTTTCTGCTAAGCTAAGGCATCCGCGAATTCCAACTTATGCATGAGCTACCTCAGCCGACTTATCCCTTCATTGTGTACAACAACTGTCCATTCCGAACAGATAATAATTTGGCGTAACAATCTCTCCTGATCTCATGGGAGCAATCAAGGGCTGAATTATCTCGCCCACTATGGCAATTTCAACGGTTCGATAATCTCAAAATCGTAAGATCACACAGCTATGCAATCAGCTGTCCGATATCCTTTTATATGAACAACCAGAGCTCCGAGGATCTAGGTAAATTCAATCATATCCTTCTTAGAGAATCCGTTACTGCCTCTTTGTTCTCTGTTTTTCTGATTTGAGCATCGAAGGGTCCTCGTCGGAGCCACAACCTCTGGTTTAGGACTTGTTTTGCAGGCACTCCAGCACCACCCTTCGAGGTCTCCAAATATCCGTCCTCTAATCCCGACCGATTTAAGCAGCAATAGATAGAGGAAGGGTATATATTTGCATTCATGGCTTCAAGATGGACATCTTCCCAGAAGTCCCTCCATCGGTTCAATCGATCCTCTCGATGCCTGTCACGGCTGACCAATTTGATCAGCTCTCTTAGCAAGTCCAACATCTGATGACCACAATTCAGGCGGTCCAGACCTTTTTTGCGCCGCTCCAAGCAGCGCCACAGCCTCCCAAGGCTGTCCTTACACCTCCCACAGCGGTGCGTCATACAGTTCTCTCGATGGTACCGCCTGTGCCTTCCGCAGTGATGCCTCCACAGAATCTTACTTCAATTGACGCTCCACAACCACCACCTCAACTAGAGCCGCAGGTGCCTCCTTGAAGTCCACAGAGGAGACTGACTCATCAGAATCATCTTAGGGTCCAGCAGTTGGCCCGACGACATCTCTCAGCCCACTATCGAGCCATGACTCAACCCCTGGTTGCCAATTTTCTTTGCTCTCCGAGACTGGCACCGTCCATGAGGCCAACTTCGAAAGATGATTCTAGGAGTTCAACCAGCAGTTAGGCCAAAAAATAGAAAAATCCCTTAACAATAATGGCTCCTCGACGCTGCCCTACGAAGGGTATAACAGCGAGCAGCCCTTTATCCCGAGGATTGTGCAAGAACCGCTTCCCTTACACTTTAAGTTGTCTCAGCTCGAGGTCTATGATGGGACCATCGACCCCGTCAATCATGTGGAGACCTTCAAGACAGCAATGCTCCTTCAAGGGGCATCAGATGCAATTCTCTATCGAGCGTTCTCTCCAATCCTCAAGCTTCAACCCTCAAGGGGGCCGCTCGACAGTGGTGCTCGAGTCTGAGGCCTGCATCTATCCATTCCTTTGAAGATCTGTGTCGATCTTTTGTCGGTCATTTTATCAACAACCGACAACAGCAGAAACAGTCCAACTACCTCCACACCATTAAGCAAAAAGAGGGCGAGTCGATCCTCTCCTTCATGAGTAGATTCAACTTGGCAACTTTAGAGGTCCAAAGCTTAAATTAGTCGACCGCGATGACCGCAATGATGAGCGGTCTGCTGAAGGATGACTTGAAAAAGTCATTAATAAAAATTTATCTCTAGAATCTTCTAGATATGCTTGTCCATGCAGAGAAGTATGTCCGCATGGAAGACATCTTTACCGATGATACTCCTGATGATTCAGCCATGGTAGGACCCAGCAAGGAGTGCCATCTGAGGCGAATAAAAAAAAATCGCCTATGCTTTTGATCTCCGCTCTCGAGGTAGAATAATGGGGGTTAAGATCGTCGATCTCAGAGTCCCTCGAGAAGGATTCGACGACTATCACCACCTAGACAGTATAATAGCTACACGCTCCTCACTGTCCCTCGGAGTGAGGTATTTTTACAAGTGGGGCTTGAGTTACCTATGCCTCAGCTAATGAGAATGAGGTCGGAACGTCATTAGGACCCAACTAAATATTGCTTTTATCATCACGACCGTGGCCACGATACTGAAGACTGCCATCAGCTTCGTGATGAGATCGAGAGGCTCGTTAGGCAGGGGCAGCTGAATTATTTTGTCTAGAGAGCATCCCCTCAACATCGAACTTCGAGAGCACCATAGCTACCCCCTGTGCCTCAGTAGCCTCTTCCTCTGCCTCAGCCGCAGAAAGCACTAGCTCGGTAGGAGCGACATCAGGTCGGAGCGCTGGTGGTGGAAGAAGAGCAACCCATCTAAGGAAAAATCTATATTATTACTGGAGGGTCATCTGGGGCACCCGATGGGCCTGAATTTTAGAGAAGGCTTGGTTGACAGACACCCCCAACAAGCTGAGGAGGAGAATCTGTGCTGAATGGGGAAATTCGACTCACGTCTATGTGAGGTAACCAAATGCCGACTAATTTATCTTTTACAAGAGAATACGGATCTTTTCACTTGGACTGTTGCAAACATGTCCGATATCAATGCTGAAGTGATATCCCATCACCTAAAGGTGGACCCAACTTGTCGATCGAAAAAGCAGAAGAGGCGGAGTCTCACCCCGGAACGTCAGGAGGCTATAGCTGAGAAAGCTAAAGCAGCTTGACAGAACTCTAATTTAAATTCGGCAAACCTTTGTATGTATTACCAATGATGTAATAACGTTTTCTGTGGAAATAAAATTTACAGGGACATCAGTTTATGATGGGTGCCTGAGTTTTTCAAGAGTTGCTTCCTCCTCCTACTTGAGATTCCGAACTATAACGATGGTCACCTAACGTGAGGGATAACTTCTCAGACACTCAGAAGGCCATCGAGAGTGCATGCCATAAGCATAAGCTCACCGTCGGCCCATAATGCCTCTCACGTGAAGATGAAAAGTGCTAGATGCCGCAGGCACACAATATCACTCATGAATAATAACTTATCAGACCCTCAGAAGGCCGTCGAGAGTGCATGCCACAGGCACAAGCTCGCCGTTAACACATAATGCCTCTCGTACAAAGACGAGAAGTACTAGATGCCATAGATATAAGATCGCCGCAAGCACACAACGTCACTCTTCAGGGATAACTTATCAGACCCTCAAAAGAATATCGAGAGTGCATGCCACAGGCACAAACTCATCATCGGCACATAATGACTCTTGCATGAAGACGAGAAGTGCTAGATGCTGCAGGTATAAGATTACCGCAGACATACAATATCTCATGAGGGATAACTTATTAGACCCTCAGAAGATCGTTGAGAGTGCATGCCACAGGCATAAGCTCACCGCCAGCACATAATGCCTCTCGTATGAAGACGAGAAGTACTAGATGTTGCAGACACAAGATCGCCGCAGGCACACAATGTCACTCGTGAGGGATAACTTATTGGACCCTCAGAAGATCGTCGAGAGTATATGCCATAGGAACAAGCTTTCCACTAGTACATAATGCCTCTCGCATGAAGATGAGAAGTATTAGATGTCGCAGACATAAGATCGCTGTAGGCACACAACACCACTCATGAGGACTAACTTACCAGACCCTTGAGAAGATCTCGATGACTCTAAGATGGGGATAACTTACAAGACCCCAATAGAGCTCGAGTTGCTCAAGAAGACGAAAAGTGCTAGATGCCGTAGGTATAAGATCGCCGCCGGCACACTCTGCCTCCTCAGGAGAAGAGCAAAAAGACAAACAACATATGGCCAGAGTAATCATCTCAACAACATTACTTTCGTCTGAAGTGTTGTCTCAGACTCAACAATAGGGGGGTAGTGTTGAGATGGTTATTATGATACCTTATGCTAAAGCTGAGCTACCTAAAACTTCATTTGTACTGAGCTGAACAGTGTCGATCTAAGCGTTTGACTGTGCTAATCTCTATGAGCCAAGCAAGATTCATACAGAATTCACAGATTCAAATTTAAAGACGAAAGCAAAGTAATTCATTTTATTAAAATTTTTACAAAGAAAAAGCTGATACATGCTTTACAAAGAGAGGACAATTGCTCCAGGTGGTGCCTTGCGAACAAGAGAAGAAAATGAGGAAGGTAAGAAGAAGAAGAGGGGGACAGGAGAAGATGGAGAGAAAAATAAAAAAGGAGGATAAGGAGGGATGTCCTGCTGCAACCGACGGAACATCAGATCGGCCAGGTGGACTGGTTCGATCTTCGTCCACCAGCAACCTTGCCTTCATATTATCCAAGTGAGCTGATTCAATCTTCATCCATCGAGGCCTCCACCTCTTCATCAGTGCCGCCAGCTTTTATATCGTGAAGTTTTAGATACGATATTATTTTCTACAGATAGGCCTTGCAATTGTCGAAGCTTTGGATAAAGGCGGCGGCGGCGACGTCGAGCATCTTCTTTCTGAATGTCGTAGAATTTCAGAACTCTGCAATGCAGCGCTCTTGGATTGCAGACGGGATGTGCTCAGGCGGAGGGGGAAGCATAGCTACAGGAGGCAAAGGAGAGGGAGCCCCATGGGAGGAGGATGTGCCAGCCCATCTATCTCTCCCTCTTTCGTGAGCTAGACACCCCCAACGGGCATCCTTTGTAAAGGTATTCCACTTTCTTACTCGTTGCTTGATTTGCTCTAAGGATGGCAGATTCGAAAGCAAAGACATGGCAGCAGTCGAAGAGAAGGACTCCTTGCCACAAAAAGAGAAATGAAAATCCCTTTGCTCTTTGGTTCTCTATTTATAGGCACCAGCAACCACATCAATCGCCAATCGATGCTTTTCAAAAGTTAATTTTCAAGCTATTAATGATGCACTTCCTCCAGAATAGGAATAAATCTCTGTGACGCTTTGCAAAATGGAAGGGCCCACGTGGTGCATTTTTTCAGGCCCCACACTATTTTTCAGGTATGACCTTATCGGGCGAAGTCATCAACCATCATTTTTCATAATCATCCATATTTAAGGGAGCAAAATGAGGTTATTATTCAAAATTGAATTGCCTCAAATTGAATTATCTCAGATCGGCGTAAGTAAGTCTACTAGTCGAGGTATGGCAAAAAGATTCTTCTTATTTTATTTTTTTCATATTTTCTTACAAATAATCCCAAAGGGACTCAAAAAAAAGAAATACAAAAATTATGAGGCGGTGCTTGGATTTGTGGTGCCGGCCGTGAGACATCCGCTGCGGTAGGATCCCAAATTTCATCAAGAAAATTCAAATTCAGATCTTGATATTTGATGGCAACTCGGGCTCAAATAGACTGCCTTCCAGCATCATAGGTGTCAACGGAGTATTCAGTCCTTTCTTCTTCATATTTTTTAGAGGCCTGAAATTCCTCCACAGCCTGAGAAGTGACCTCGACTGTTCGCTTTTCCTCAGCCTCCAGGCAGACCTTCAGCTCTTTTATTTCTCCAAGCAGCTGAGAATTCTCCTTAACAGCCTTTTTCAATGCCGCCTCGGCATCTTTGACACTCCTCTTGACAGCGTCAGCTCTCTTGGAGACTTCATTGACCTTCTTCTCAACCTTCTCTCTTGCTCTTTTGAGCATCTCGACTTCGAGCCCGAACTTCTTCGCCTCTTTGGCCAACTCATGGGAACTTTCAATATACCCATTCAGATAATAGGCGAGCTGGTAAGTAGAGAAAAATTCATAAGTAAAAAATGAACATACAGTAGGTGCTAAATGAGAAAATCTCAACATATTCGGATAAAGCAATCCACGGCTCCTCTCCTCATCTCTCTCCTAGGGACGCCCAGTAGCTCATTCGCATCGATAGGGAGGAGTAGTCCGGAGAGTAGCTTGCTCGTCATTATAGGATCCCTTAGCATTGAGGCCTCAAGCTTCAATCTAGATAGTGCAGATCCAGGCGTGCTGGTGACCTCAGTGGGAGCCTCATCTGAGGAAGGCTCGACTGTGGGTGAAGCTCGTCAGGTCAGAGAACTAGGAGGAGTGGATAAGCTCAGAATCACCTCCTCCTGGTCTTGCTCTGCATGATCCATCCAGTAACCTGTAGCGCCAGAGATGATAGGCAAATCCTCTCTCATCCGTGCAATCTCATGACCCTCCAAAAGAGAGGGTTCAGACTCCTAATCTCCAGGGTCGGTTGCGCGGGATCTCCAACTTTAACCTGGAGGTTCCACCCAGCAGCGGGCTTAGTATCTCTTTTCTGCAGGATTTTTCTCTCTCTCTCTTTGGTGGGCTCGAGCTCTTTCCGGCTTCCAGCTCTGCAATCATCATGGAGATCCAATTGTAAGATGAACAAAGCTAGAAGAATTAAGACCAGAACAGCTTACTCACATACCTTGGGGAGCAACTAGGCTGATACCGGTATTAAACAATATCTAAGTCGACAGCAGCTCCTTCAACTCTAAAATCTTAAAGCCCCATAGAGCTACCATCTCCTGCTCCAGAGTCTTGTTCATTGAAAGCTCCATTAATGAAGCTTCTTGGGGTTCGCCCCAGGCAATAAAGTTTTCGTCTTCGCCTGACATTTGCGAAACAAAGAAAAGCCTTGGCTTCCAATCGTGCACAGCGAAAGGCATATCCGAAAATATCAAGCAAAAGCCATCCTTCTTTCTCCACAGAGTCACATACCACCACCCGTGCGAGTCAGGATGCTGCTTGAGGCTGAAGAGAAAGCAAAAAAATATGACATTCGGTACGACCCCAGCCAGCACACATACCACGGTGAATCCATAGATATGCTGCCATACATTCGAGACCACCGTGCATGACGATATTTCGAAGTATTGGAGAAGCGCCACGAAAATGGGGTAGAGAGGAAGCCTCAGTCCAGTCCGAAAGCACTCCTCATAGAAGCCCATACGTCCCGAAGGCGGATGGTAAACTCAATCATCTGGTCCTGAGACTTTAAGTTAAAGTGCGAGAGGTATTTGGTATTGCTTATGCAGCATAATTATATCTTGCTCTATCATTTCTGACTGGAATCCCAGTGGCACAAAATTAGGCTCTGTGGTGGCCATATCTCTCTCTTGTGTAGGAAAGCCACAAAAAGATGAAGAAGAGAAAAATTCGCAATGGAAGGAGAAGGTAACCGCAGCTTTGTAAGATCCGTATCTCATCCTGTTTGGAGATTTTAAATAACCTCAGACTCGAATGGGACCACCAAAAGTTGCACTCCATTTGTGCATTAATTGCAGGTGACATGCATCATCGGAGGACTAGCATACGTGCGATGCATGGACACTACAAATGGACATGATTACTGCCGTCGATATGGTAGTTAATGTCAGTGGCAGGTAGATCATACTTTACATCATTTTCGAAGGAGTGCATACAGACGTGCGCCAGTTGCTCCCATGTAGAGGCAATTCGAATTCCAATTTTTTTCAAAATCCATACAACAGGTATGGAAATTCACCTCAGATCATAATAGGAATTATAATCTCTTGCAATTCTAATTGCAACTCGAGTCAACTTGGATTTTAACCCTACCTTCAGCTCGGCTCGTGCCTTGCTTGAAGCATAACAAGCTAGGTATTCACCTGAGCTATGACTCTAGTTTTTGTAGTTATAGTCGAGGGCCGACCACATATTAAATTTTTTTACATATTTAAAAAGTATGATTCATATTTATCAATAGAAAAGGATTATATTTGTTCCTGTGAAGATTTTATTACAAGACCAGGGACCTTGAATCATAAAAAAAAATAAAAGAAGAGGAGAGCATAAATCATTCTTTAGGAGGATTGTCAGGGCAGTCGTCTGTAAGATGGTATTCCTTGGTGCAGACGATGCCTTTAGTCTGGACAGCTGCATCGGTCTTATCCATCTCATCTAAAAAATAGGATGTTATCATGAACCTTGACAAGTTATCAAACAACACCGTCTGCAAATCCTTATATAGACAATCAGTTTGAAGCTACTGAATGAAGTCAAGAGGAAGGTGCACTTAGGCAACGGACTTGCACTTCTTAAAACCTGTAAATAACGCTGCCCTGCAAGCTTGGGCTATAACCTTAGCTCCTTCTTTCTCCAACTACTTTCTCTTACTTTCAGCACATTTAAGTAAAATCTCCTGATCTATAAATTTATCTCAAAAAAGCTTGTAATTTATTTTTCTCTCTTCCTGCTTTTTCTTCAAGTGTTCCACCTCCGATCCAGCTTCCTGGATTCTCGAGAGCGGTTTCGGAGAGATCTGAACTTTCTTGGAAGTAGAACACCCATCTTCTTGAGGAGCTCTCTCTCCATGGTTCATCTGCTCGAAAGTTCTGGCCCTCTTGGATGGACCCCCACTGGGGCTCTTTCGAAGGTGAGTTTCAAGATGAGGAGAGCCTCTTCTCCCTTTAGGTGCCCTCCTTAGATGCTCCATGTAGTCACTAGCCCGACGATAGTCTTTCTCAGCCTCAGACTTTTATTTCTCAAGGCTTCTAATCTGCTCCTCGAGACTTTCGATCTTATCATCATCCTTGGATTTCAGTCACTTGGAAGCCATGATCTTCCTTTCGGCCTACCCCAGTTCTTCATCTCGATGGAAGATTGACTCCTAAGCCGGAGTGCTTCCTCTGTAAAGCTGAGTTCCTTGACCAGCTCGGCATTGTTCCTCTCTAGCTACTCTGATTGGTACTTTAGCAAGTCGATCTCTTCCTTCTCCATCCGCGATATCTCAGCTGGGTCCTCTTTGAAGCATCCCATGATGCTCGTTTCCAATGCTGTCTCCGATGGTGCCCCATCGATCGAAACATTTTCTGGTGAATCCTGCACCACAGCTTCTGATGACGGGGACATAGGCTCGATGGTAGGAGCAGCATGATCTTCTTCTCTGACCGTGGGTTCCACTTTAGCAATTGAAACCACAACCTGTCTCCTTTGAGCCAGAATCTGCTCTAGCCTTTTCACGTGCTGTGGATCCATCCTGCCCCAAGGAAGTGATAAGAAATCAATACAAGAAAATCTATAGATACCCATTCTTCAAAGCATAAATTTAAAGGAGAAAAAAAATGAAAAGCCACTGCAAAATAATTAAAGTCTCAAGAGGACTATCGTCTGAGTGATCCCATCAGTTACACCCGTCTGCATTAGCTATATCAAGCTGACATCACAAGCCTCAAATGTGGAAAACAGACATGAAGGCAGAAACGTCCGACACTGGATCCAAGGCATTTTTGGAATATTTTTTTTGCCTGATTTTCAGACTCGAGAGTAGGGGGATAGTGTTACAGGAGATACCGTGAGCACCTCGAATCGATACTGCATCACAAGATATTTCAGGCTCTCGGATCATCAATACGATCGCTGATTGTCGTATAAGCTGAGGAGCCAGTCTCCCTGCTGAGCTAAGACATCCACGAAGTCTGACTTGTTTATGAGCTGCCTCAGGCGACTTATCTTTTCATTATGTGTGATAGCTATCCATCTCAAACAGATAATAATCCGGCATAATAGTCTCCCCTGATCTCATGCGAGCAATTAAGGGCTGAATTATCTTGTGCACTAGGCAATTTCAACAGTCCGACAATCTCGGGATTGCACGATCACACAGCTATGCAACCAGCTGTCTGATATCCTTTTATATGAATAACCAGAGCTTTGAAGATCTAAGTAAGTTCAATCGAATCCCTCTCAGAGAATCCGTTGCTGCTTCTTTGTTCTCTGTTTTTCTGACTTGAGCATCGGAGATCCTCGCTGGAGCCACAATTTTTGGTTTGAGACTTGTTTGCAAGTCACTCCTACACCAGTACCACCCCTCGAGGTCTCCAGGTGTCCGTCCTCTGATTCTGATCGATTTAAGCAGCAACACTCCTAATCGTGCAGGTCCGATGACGAACATGCTTGGCCCTTGGAAGTTAGCGATGCATGCAAGGAAAAGGGCAATCGAAATTTGAGGAAATCTTCTTTTTTTCCTTCTTTTTTTTTTCCTCTGAGTCAATTTCATCCACCTCATCCCAACACAATTAGAATTTAAGGAAATCTTCAACGAGATTGTGATCTCACACAGATATTCAGATGTGCTACCATATTGAATAATCAAATACTAATATTCCACCTTAAAAAGCAATCAAAGCTTAAGGTACAAATTAAGGAGGTATTTGGTTTACGATCAGAATCAGAATGGGAATCGAAACGATTTGGAATCAGAATCGGAATGATTAAATCTCCCAAAATACTTGGTTCGTAACTGAAATCAGAATAGGAATAGATGGTTTCTATTGTTGCTGTTTGGTTTATTTAAAGATAAGAATCGAAATCAAAAATATTATTTTTTTTAAATTTATTTATTTATTTTCTTCCTTCTTCCTTTCTCTTCCCATGGCTTCACCGCCCCCAACCCCCCACCTCCACCGATGCTAACTGCGGCTCCTCCGCGCTAACCCCCGCCCCTTCCCCTTGGCCCCCTGCATCTCCTCCATGCCACCACCCGGCCCCCCTCGTGCCTCCTTCGCTTTTCTGCACGCCCCCCCAACCCCCACTTGGAGCCCGCTACTCCTCCGAGACACCACCACCAACCCCCACATGCCCCTCCGATGTGGCCCTCCGCACCTCCTCCGCTTCTCCCCATCACCCCCACCCTCGCGGGACCAGTGCCTTCTCTGACCCACCCCCATAAACCTTGGTGGTCTGCGGCTCCCCCACAACTCTTCCCCCACCCCCGCCGGCGGCCCGTTTCTCCTCCGAGCCACCACCGCCCCCCAAACCCCCCTGGTGGTCCGCGGCTCCTCCGCCCTCTTCCCTCGCATCCGGCACCAGCGCTTTCTCTCTACTCTCGATTCCACCTCCCCACCCACTGACTCTGGCCTTTTGCTTTACCGTGCCGCTACTGTCGTACCCTCAACTATCAGCGGCCCATGGCTTCTCTGTGCCACCGCTCCCGCAACTCTTGGTGCCCCGGTGCCACTGCCAACCTTCGTAGTCGTGGAGGTGATCAGGTCGAGGAATCGGGCTGCTTCAAGTGGCCGAGGAATCAAGATGAAGTGTGAGGCATGGCGAAATGGATTTTGAATCCGTGGGATGGAGGATTGGATTTTGAGGGGACTGGGCCATTTTCATTCTCCTATGGAATCGAAATCGAAATTGGAATGAAACTCCCTCCAACCAAATAATTGAAAAGAAAGTGATCAATTTTTATTCCCATTTCACCTCTAATTTTCTCCAACCAAGCACATCCTAAGCGTATAGTTTGCAAATTGAATAGAGAGAAGGACCCTCTATTTTTTTTTTTTTTTTTGATAAGAAAGAAGGACCCTCTGTTTGGTAACGATGTTGAGAGTAGAGTTTGAAGTCGCACCTGGAGCACAGGACTGGGCTCGTCTGATGACATGAGATCTTCACCTTCCATTCGAGCACAGAGTTGAATCATCGATTGATTCTTCGCTGATCAATCGAAGCGATGTAATACTTCTATTCTATTCGTCATTTCATTTGAAGGGTAAATATCTTATTACGAGGATGATCAAACCCGAATATTGTCCATGGTAACCTGAATTATATCCCTGACAAGGAGCAAATTGGATTATTGAATTTAGATGCCATCGAGAGCCTAGCTATTCAACTTGATAACCATCATACAATATTGTGTCAATATCAAGACGGAGACATGATCTGACACCAATCTTAAAACCCAATACTTGATAATATAGAAAAATATAATTAATTGAATTGTAAAATTATTGTTCTCAATAATTAATTATTTTGTAAAATGTTTCACATGAAAGGATTTTAGTAAAATGTGTTCAACATAATTCATGGTGTTGACAGGACATGACATCATGTACTTGAGGGCCCGATACTGTATATGTTCTCAATGATCATGCAAGAAAGCTGGAATTATTATGAATTTTTGATTTTAAATTATCTGTCTAGTATGTGGTCCACTTTATGCATGAATAAAATATACAAAACATTTTTTTCCCATGTATTTTCAAATCAGTTCAAAAATTCATAAATTTTGTTGACCAGTTCACGCATAAAATATGGTCAATAAAATGTTTCATAAATATCTAGCTGATTTGGGAATACCATGTATACAATTCATATATAGACCAAATATGATTACCACTTGTTGTGGGCGAGAACTTCAAATTTCAAAAAAAATACAATAAGGTTGAATTGATTTCCATTGATTTAATACAAGTAAATTATATGAAACATTGAAGCAATAAATTATATGTGAAAATAATTATGCACAACTTTAAGTACATAAACATGAGGAACCCGAGCAAAGTAAAAAAAAAATGCAAATTGTTATTAATTTCATATGATTTTATGCTTGGTTTTTTTTTTTTTTTGGTAAAGGGATTTTATGCTTAGTTGATAAACGTGAATAAAGAACAAAAAATAATAACGAGAAGATAAGAGATACCTTGTTAAGAATAAAAATTATTTTAACATGCACCCTTCATTATTCACTACGGTTTGATACATATTAGGAATGTACATTGCCTATATCAGAAATATACAGAATATTAGGAATGTACATTATCTAGAATATTTTTTACAATGGCATGTTACAGAATATTAGGAATGTTCATTATCTAGGATATTGTCTAGAATATTTTATAATTACTATGGCATATTTTTGAATTGGGAGGATCACGTGATTGATACCGTGATCTCTCCAATTTCCTGCCTGTTTCTCTCTTCTTCATCTCTATATATAGATGTACATATCATAGTGAAATATTTTGAAGAGATCTTCTCTATTTTTTTTATGTTTCTTCTCCTTTTCCTGCATCTCTCGGATTTTTCTTTTACATGATATCAGAGCAGGATCGTCATTGATCCAAGTCTTTTCCTCGATTAAGTGCTTACAGCAGGTTGTTGCTGAAGCATCCTCTTGCACGTAGCTGGAGGCAAATAGTTGCTACATCTTGTCCTCATCAACATGTCCGATCAAATCGATCAGAGCACCACAATCGAATCTATGGTGGATGGTTCGTCATCGACCTTAAATGCTGCACATGATCCGGCATCTTCATATTTTATCTCACCTTCAGAGAATCCTAGGAATGCCCTTATGACATCTATACTCAAGGGATCGAACTATCCTGCATGGCGAAGGGCCATTATCACTGCTCTTCGAGCCAAACAAAAAATTTGGTTCGTTGATGGGATACTTGCACGACCTATAGATGGATCGCGGGATCATTTTCTCTGGGATACGTGCAATTCAATAGTGATGTCATGGATCTACAACTCTGTTGTACCAGAAATCTATGACAGCATCTCTTTTTTTAAAAGTGCTCGAGATATTTGGGTCGATCTTGAGGAAAGATACTCTCAAGGCAATGCTCATCGTATTCATGAGTTAAAGACCCAAATCTGAAGTTTCAGGCAAGGCAATGATATGACTATTGCCGCTTATTATGCCCATCTTCGTGGCTTATGGGAGGAACTTACGGCTTATTCCAAGGTGCCAACTTGTTCGTGTGGAGCCACTAGAGAGATCCAAGTTGAGAAAGAAGAAGAGAGACTACATCAGTTTCTTTTTGGTCTCAAAGATTCCTACGACATATTGCGAGATCAGCTGCTGTCCATGGAGTCATTACCAACAGTTAATAAGGCAGATCCCTTATTAATTCGAGGTGAAAAGCAAAAGGAAGTCGCCGCTGTTCGAACTTCTCAACCCGAAGTCGCGGCTCTCGCTGTTAAGCCCATGACAGAAAGGGCGAATAAAGAGATCGGCTCCAAGAAAAAAAATAAAAAATATTTTTGATGCGACAACTGCAAGAAGACAGGACATATCCGTGATAGATGCTTCGAGCTAATCGGGTACCCAATTGGATGGCAATCCAAAGATCGAGTTAAGGGTAGAGGCAATGGAGCCGAGATCGGTAGTCAGCACCAAGGAGGGGTTGCCGTGAATGCTACTACACCATTGAATACAGACAGAATCTCTCCAATACCGGATCTTTCTCCTACACAATATCAGCAACTTATTTCTCTTCTTGGACAAGATAAGACTCAAAGTGCCGTAAATTTTGTTGGTAAGGCCTCTCTTGATTCTTTTCATCATTCTTGGATCCTTGATAGTGGTGCTTCCGAACACTTAACCTTTTGTAAGTCTTTTCTTCATAATATTGAACCTCTTGACAATGCACTCCCAGTTACTTTACCTAATGGAGTCAATATGCCTGTACATTCATATGGTGATATTACTTTGACCAATGATATTACCTTGCACCGTACTTTATATGCTCCTAATTTTACTTGCAATCTTGTTTCAGTAAGCAAACTTGCTCGAGAACTTAATTGTGCTGTTCTCTTCTTTTCCATATTTTATGCTCTACAGGACCTTGCCACGAGGAAGCTGATTGGATTGGGTGAACTCCGGGATGGTCTTTACTACTTCAAAGGCTTGGCAATACGTCCTGCACGGACAAATAAAGTCAATATTTCGATTAATCTCTGGCATGCTCAGTTAGGACATTGCTCTTACAAGCATTTGAAACTTGTTCTTTTTCTTTCAAATACTTCTTTTGATTCCATAAATAATTGTTGTGACATTTGCTATTGTGCAAAACAGACAAGAAAGCCTTTTTTCTTGAGCATTAATAAATCTGCTTCACCATTTAATTTAGTTCATATTGATATATGGGGACCATATCGCACCCCATCACACACAGGAGCTCATTTCTTTCTCACTATTGTTGATGATTGCACAAGGGCTACTTGGGTTTATCTATTACAAAAAAAATTCGAGGCATACCAATGCTTTGTTAATTTTCATGCTATGGTCAAAAATCATTTTGATGCCAACATTAAACACATACGTAGTGATAACGCTCAAGAGTTTGTAGCCGGACTATTGAAATCACATCTTCTAGAACATGGGATTATATCACAAACTTCTTGTGTTGGGACACCAGAACAAAATGGGGTGGTTGAGCGTAAACATCGACATCTATTAAATGTTACCCGTGCTCTAAGATTTCAAGCCAACTTGCCTGTGTCATTTTGGGGAGAATATGTTTTGACTGCCGCCTATTTAATTAACTTGACACCTACACCAAAATTGAATGGCAAGAGTCCCTACGAACTCTTATTTCATAAACCACCCACCTATGATCATCTGAGAGTTTTTGGTAGCCTTTGTTATGTGCATGAGACGTCCGGTGATAAATTTCAACCTCATTCTCGTGCTTGTGTGTTCGTTGGATACCCTCTTGGTCAAAAGGGCTATCGTGTATATAACCTTGAAACTCATGAAATATTTACTTCACGTGATGTTATCTTTCATGAGAAGACGTTTCCTTATTCTCAAACATTATCTTCCTTTTCTATTGTACCTTCTTTTTCACAATCAAATCAGACTGATTATGATGTGAAATTTCCTTTGGCAACCAATAATTTACCTCATGTACCTAATTTGGGTCAGACCCAAGGACAGATTTCAAACCCTATTCTTTCTCATGAGTCAAATCAAACACAAACCAATTCCATTAATTCGAACTAAATGTCAAGTTTGAACAGGACTCTTGATGCAATCGACACTATCTCTCATGAGCAGGCTTCATCTTCTAAGACCATTGGACCTAATTCACAGCCCGTTAGAGATAGGAAGCAACCCGTTCGATTACAGGACTACATTGTCGATACTCCAGGAGTGGGGAGACCTCCGGACACATCCACCAATTCAGTGACCTCAGGTAAGCCTTATCCTATTTCTTGCTACCTCACTTATTCTAAGCTTAATGCTTCCCATCGAGCTTTTATTTTAGCTATTACCTCTCATAAAGAACCTAAAACCTTTTCTCAAGCCGTAAAGGATCCTAAGTGGCGAGAAGCAATGGGGGCTGAGCTCACTGCTCTCCAGCAAAATGGCACTTGAACTTTGGAGCATCTACCACTCGGGAAGAAACCCATTGGATTGAGATGGGTATACAAAATTAAATACAAGACCGATGGTTCTATTGAGCGATACAAGGCTCGGTTAGTGGCAAAGGGATACACACAAATAGAAGGTCTTGACTACACCGAGACTTTTGTTCCGGTGACTAAATTGACTACAGTACGGTGTCTCTTAGCTGTTGCTTCCGCTAAACATTGGCAGTTACATCAGTTGGACGTCAACAATGCTTTCCTTCATGACGATCTTCATGAAGAAGTATACATGACATCTCCGTCAGGATTTCTAAAACCAAGTGATACACGTGTTTGTCAGTTGCGTAAGTCTCTTTATGGACTCAAGCAAGCATCAAGACAGTGGTTTGAAAAGTTCTCCCACTCCTTACTCCAATATGGTTGTAATCAATCTAAAGTCGATCACTCTCTGTTCACCAAACAGGATGAGGATTCTTTCATTGGCATTCTTGTTTATGTGGATGATATGATTATTACAGGGAATAACCCTTCGAAATGTCAGGCACTGAAACAATATTTGCAAGACAAGTTTCACATTAAAGACCTGGGCAACTTAAAATATTTTCTTGGATTAGAAGTGGCACGATCACCTTCGGGCATATTTATATCACAATGAAAATATACTCTTGACATTCTCCAGGAGACCGGAATGATTGGGACCAAGCCCACAAAATTTTTTATGCAGCAATATCTCAAGTTCACGGTGGATGATGAAAAACTACTTGATGATCCAGGTCCATATCGTCGATTGCTGGGACGACTCATTTATTTAACCATCACTAGGCCTGATATTGCATACTCGGTGCATGTTCTGACATAGTTTATGCAATCTCCTCGGCAACCACACTTAGACGCAGCCTTCCGCATTTTGCGATATTTGAAAGGGTCTCCAAGTCAAAGCATATTTTTTTCAAGTGTCAACACCTTTCAGTTATATGCTTATTGTGATGCAGACTGGGCAAGATGTCCCATGACAAGGAGCTCTACTACAGGTTTCTATGTTTCTTTAAGAGATGCTCCAATTTCTTGGCGTGCTAAAAAGCAGACAACAGTGTCTCATTCCTCTGCAGAGGCCGAATACCGAACTATGGCACACACTATCAGTGAATTACTATGGCTTCGAGCCCTCTTATCCGACCTCAATATTTCACATCATGGTCCCATGTTCCTTTATTGCGATAATCAAGCAGTTTTACACATTGCTGCAAATCCTGTGTTTCATGAGCGGACCAAATACATAGAAATTGATTGTCATTTTGTCAGAGAGCGACTACAATCTCAAGACATTGCTACACGATATGTTCCTACACATTGTCAGCTTGCAGATATCTTTACCAAAGCTCTCGGTTGTGATCATTTTCAAGAGATTCTATACAAGTTGGGCATTCGAAATCTCTATGCGCCAACTTGAGGGGGACTATTAGGAATGTACATTGCCTATATCAGAAATATACAGAATATTAGGAATGTACATTGTCTAGAATATTTTTTACAATGGTATGTTACAGAATATTAGGAATGTCCATTGTCTAGAATATTATCTAGAATATTTTATAATTACTATGGCATGTTTTTGAATTGGGAGGATCACGTGATTGATACTGTGATCTCTCTAATTTTCTGCCTATTTCTCTTTTCTTCATCTCTATATATGGATGTACATATCATAGTGAAATATTTTGAAGAGATCTTCTCTATTTTTTTTATGTTTCTTCTCCTTTTCCTGCATCTCTCGGATTTTTCTTTTACATTCCTAATATTCTAGATAATGTATATTCTTAATATTCTGTATATTCCTGATATAGACAATGTACATTCCTAATAATACACGTGGATAATCTGTTTCAAGGTAACCTTCATAATTACTTACGCCTACTAATAGATTCCATATATCTTACAATATAATATATATGCAAATCAGCTCAGATCATTGATAGGATATATAATAAGCGACATAGCAAATCAATGATGGGATTTTGGACGATCATTTTGTCATAAAACTTCTTAAGGAAAGCAGTAAACTATAAAAAGGATGAATTAAATCACCGAGGAATTTAATTCTGAATAGTTACAAAATCAGACCCTCAATCATTCTCGATGATGTGCTCACCTGTGGATTGCGTCAAAGGAAGTTACATGTACTAGCTCTCTGCCTGTGTCACTCTTTTGCGCTTTATATGCTAATTAACTTCATCTACCAAGAATCATGCACACTTTTGATTCTAATTCATATCTATTATTATATTTTCAGATATGGTATAACTGAAGAGATTATATTCTATAATACGTGTATTATATAACTATACACATCAATAATTATAATTATTTATTCTTGTGGATTTCGTTCACCATATGTTCATCTCAATGATTATAGATATGTAAAATCATTTGATGCTCTGTATAATTTCTCCAGGGAGTGATGCTTTTTGCTCAATCGATGCAGAGAGATTAAGAAAAGCAATTACTCTTTTTCTTGTGACTTTTGCCGGAATGCTAATATTCTCTGCTCCTTGTAATCAGTGGAGGATATGGAAAGGAATAAAGTAAAGACTTTTCTTTCATCGGTAATGAAAGAGTTCAGACCAACTTTTGACAAAGCCGGGCGGACAAGCAAGTGAACCCTGCTCCCCGCTTCATTTATCCATCGACGCCGACGCCAACGACCACGACAACCGACCCGCAGAATCCAATGAGCAAACTATCGCTGGAGCATCAAATTCCACCAAATCCAACGGTCATCCTCGAACCTTTTCCCCGGTAAAGAGTAAAGACCACCGCTAGCGGAGGGCCCTCAGTTTCTTGCGCTCCCCTCCTCCCATCGCCTGATAACGAATTCTTAATTACAAAATTCCTCAAATGAGAGCACGGCCACGAGGGTATTTCTGTTATTTGGGGGACAAAATGTGGTGTTACCTCGGATTCCTCAAAGCACTCATTGAATCACTGTTAAGCATCAAGCAATGGCATCATTAGAGGGGCACTATAGCTTTCATTCTTGCCAAGAGGATGGACCACACCCCTTAATGACCAAAATGCATTTTCTTTTTTTTTTTTTGGCATCTAACCTTCAAACCTGATTGCTTGAGTCAATTATCTCAATTGAGGATGATCTGAGTGAAATTATACCATACACTATATGCATCATATGACAGTGTATATCATCAATTACAATCACTCATTTCTATGAATCCTATCCATCGAGTGCTCATTTGATGCATCAAGAACAAAAATGGCTGTGATTATTAGTGTGCATGCTGGTATAATTTGTTTTTAGAATATAATTTTTTGTCATTGAGGAGGATATTCTAAGAAGGAGTATTTTTCATAAAGCGAGAGCATGAAGATAAAAATATGATATATTGCAATAGTTTGCTGATTTTAATAGTTAATTTACAAGTTATATAACGTAACTCCCACGTGTAGCCAAAGTTCTGGATGAATTGGGCTCGTGTGGGCTTCAATATTTGTAATGCAAGACTGATTCTAATGGTCTCGTCTTTTTTTTTCCTTCCAGGCTGGACAGTTCTTTTCTCCCTCCGCTGTGCAAGGTGGTTCACTAGCGTCCTCTCACGTAATGCATGATTACAATATGATAAGATAATATATGATGCGTCAATAATACGTTACCTTCATAGTATCATTAAAGAAGCTTTAAACATGAGTATACGCCACCAGAATTGGTAGGTGGATTCAGATATTACTACTAGACTCTAGAATTGCCGCTGCCCAAGACCTACGCGTCTTGCTCTGAAAAAAGAAAATCGGACAACATCACGCAACCCCAAGATAATAAGCATATATCAAATTATCAGTTTGTCTTACCATTTTTAAAACCATTCGCGCACTTCTTGGTTTGCTCCCCCATAAAATAACTAAAAGAAAAATAAATATAAAATAATATAAAGTAATTTCTCTGTATAAGTATATAAATTTGGTTGATGCTCGCATAGATCAATGAGCACAATAATGTCGTATAACTCTAAGAAAGTGACGCGCATGGCCGAAATATTTCCTTATTTACGGTACACACAAATTCTCCTCGTATTTTTCAAAATATACCCTTTCCTCCATCTCTCCCAAGAAAAGAACGACAGAAAGAAAGCTCTATTATTCTTTACCCAAAAGAACGACGGAAAGAGAGCTCTATTATTCTTTACCCCAAAAAAAAATTTATATTATTTATCTTGCTCATGGTAGAGATTTTTGGATATCTAAATTTTATTTTTAAAATAAAAATATAAATTTTTAAAAATAATTATTTCTTCTTATTATTTCAGATTTTTGTTTGGTTAGAAATCTGATATTTCAGGCCTCGTTCCAGTGCAATTAATGTAGTATTATTTCTATGTTTAGATAATGTTCATTAAAAATTTAGAATAAACAATTCCATGATCCACCATGGATTTGCTAAACCAGAATTATCTGAAATTAAGAAAGATTGACTGAAATTACAAAACCAAGATAGCCCACCATCACTTTTTCATCTATTTGGGAGAATAAGATGGAATAAACCCTGATTCTATCCAGAATTTGGGTATCCAAATACTACCACTAAGAATAACAGGCTCAGCAGGAATTTAAATCATATCTATAGGTCGTGGAAAAGGGAAAGAAGTCACGACTCACGAATCATCATCAAAAAATATATCATGACTCGAGAGTCTAACTATTCACTTAGGTGGCATTTGGTACATTACCAGACAATTTGGATTACCAGTAATATAGATTATCAATAACGTGGATTATCAGTAATGTTGATTACTGTGTTTGGTATACACAGATAATATTACAGTAAAATTACTAGAAAGTTTGATCGACATGTTTGATATGACAATCAAATTATTGGTAATATAATATCAAATTCTCAAAATACCTTTAAATCAAATTATTAGTTTAATATTTTAACATATATTTAGTAGAATCAGGAATCCAAATCCTTAGCAAGATCAATCTATGTAATATATATTAAAAAAATTAATTTTTTCGAAATATTAATTTTAAAAATAATTAAACTATTTATTTATTTTTTATTTTTTTATTTTTTTAATACTTATTATTATTTTTTATTTTTAAAAAATTATTATTTTTTAATATTTATTATTATTTTTATTATTTTTATTTTTATTTTTTTCTTATCCTTCTCCCGCACGCCACACCCCGACCCCCCTCCCCCCACCCCCAGCGGCCCCCAACTGCTCCGCGAACGCTACCCCTAGCGGCACCCCGCCCATCGCACCTCCGACACCACCCTCCGACTATCTGGCGAACCCGCATACCGTGCCCTCTGTGGCCGTCTCCATCGCCGCCCTCACCCATCCGTGCTTCGGCCCCTCGACAAATCCGCACCCCATGCCCCTACAGTCACCTCCATTACTGTCCTCACCCACTCGATCGATCCTTTGCATCCATGTCGGAGTTCACTATGACCTCGTGGGTGAGATGATGGAGCTGTCGGCTGCTGCCACCGCCGCCTCCTACTTCCCCGCCATGTTCTTTGACGGAGAGTGGGACGTCGACATCGGCACCATCGTGGTCCACCCCGTCTTCGATGGAGAGCGGAGGGTCAATATCGACAGAGATCACTCCTCATCAGATCTCCTTCTCCCTTATCTGCCACAAAAAGGCTCGTGCCTCGCCGAAGGTCTGCCGCAAGGTCTCCATTGACGAGTTCTCCAATTTCGCCACCATCGCACACATGGGATGCCGCTGCGAGGGTGGCAACGTCAGAGTGGCCAACGGTGTGCGGAGAGTGAAAGAGAGCAAAAAGATGAGGGGCGGCCGTCAGAAGATAATTACATTCTGAAATTTTATTATATAATTATCAAAATGATGATAATATAAATAATAATTTTCTCCTTAAGTAATTCAGATTATCTCATAAAAGATAACCTGGATTGCCCAAACAAACTGAAATACTGATTCAAAAAATATATTAAATATAATAATTTAAATAATTATATTAAATTTTTAATAATATGAATAGATGGTCAGCTATGAAATACAAAACTACCAAATGCAATCTTAGAAACACGAAGATCCGATACCGAAAGGGCCGTCTCAAGGGTCCACAAAGCACCAAGCCACTACGATCATTAGATCGATCCTTCAATATCTTTATTGTTATTTTGCTAAATTTGATCATTATCAATTATATGTTAGGTTTGAAATGACTCGAGGCCTGGGCAACACTCTATTCCCATACAGCGACTGCCCTGCTTTCACTGTCGCCTCATCCACCTAACCCTCTTCTATATTTTCATAATGCCCATGCTTTTCTCTCCTTCTCTGCCAGGCTCCGACGAAATCAGCGACCGCTTGAAACGGAAATCCACAGTTTTCTTTCCTTTTATCCGTTGAACTCGAGACGCCAGCTCTTGTTCTACGGATGGCGCCAAATCCCTTCCCCCTCTCGGTCCCGGCGGATATCCCAACCCACAGTTTCTTAGACCTTTACCCAGCATATCCTCCCGATTTATGATTTCATTCCTCCAAATCCTGCAACCGGTTATATTGGTCAAGGGATAAACATGAATCAATCCCCACCCCCAACAATAATAGCACGTTCAATTAAATAAACAGTATTCGCTACTACCTTTACCTTCCCAAGTTTCTCCTGTACTAGAGACGAACAGCTATCAAAAAAAGAGAGCAGAAGCATCTATTTCCCCATTTCCCTCTTCGTCGCTAGAGGACGCTCCCATCCCCCGTTTCCTTGTACCTCTCCCCTAGATCCTTTCGTTCAGCCCTTCTCTTGAAAATTCCAAAGTCCGGGCAACATCTTAACCACACGATTAAACTAATTATTCTTCATCGCACAACATTAAACCTGTATGTATGCAAGTGTTGAAAGGTAAACATCAAAATGCCTCTTTTATTTTTCCTTCTCCCCCTTGCGAAGAAGAGGCAGGCACCCATATATATATATATGAAAATGAAGAGTGCATTCGTCCCAGCACAGGACTTCCATTAGAGAGACCAAAACACATCCCCCGAATTAAGTCAGAAATCAGAACCCCCATGTCATTAAAAAAAAAAAAAAAAAAAAAAAAAAAAAAAAAAAAAAAAAAAAAAAAAAAAAAAAAACAGAAAGAAAAAAAAAAAAAGAGGGAATATATGAAAACCATTCCATATATTCTCCCATATCCATATATGGTATCAAAATCCTTCTTTTCTTTCATCCTAAAATCAAGAAATCGATTCAGTCAGTCTTGGAAGCCGATCTTCTCCCAGACGGCGTTCCGGACCCGGCTCAGGTCCCGGCCCTTGAGGGTCCGGCCTATCCCCTCGTGGACCGAGAACGAGGCGCCCCGGCTACGCCACAGCAGCTCGTGCGGTGGGATAAGCGGCCCGCCACCCACCCCCTCGTCGTCGCCGTCGTCCTCGAAATCCCTCCTGCTTTTGCTGTTGTCGCCTCTGTACTCCTCTCTCAGTATCTTGGACCAGTCCGGTATATTCACCGGAAGCGACGAGGGCCCGGTGATCCGGTCGCAGTTCTCCGCTTTATTCCGCCCGGACCGGGCGGCGGGGACGGGCTTGCGCTGCTCGGCTGGTCTGGGCTCGAGGCCGCACCCCCAGACGTCGGCCTCATCGAACTCGTCTGATCCCAGTCTGGTGGGTTCGGGCCCAGTCACCGGCGTGAAGAGCCGGTATGCGTTCTGGCTCCGCCCTGCCATTTTTCCCCTTTTCTTTCTCCCCTCTAGAAAACCCCCTCCCTCCTTTTTTTTTTTTTTTTTCAAAAATTTTTATTTCTTTTCCTCTTCAACCAAGTTCTCACTCTCTATTATTTTCGGAAGGCTTGGTGCTACCGGTAGCGAGGGGCAAAAGGATAAAGGGGAGGGGTGTAGAGGTGTTGCAGCCGGGGTTTAGTTTCTTCTAAATGACGGTTCTCGGGGAGGCTTTTATAGAAGGAAGGAGCGCGGTGCAGCGATGTGGATAAGGCTGTTCTCTCTCCGATTCTTCCCTCATTGGCATTTATTTAGCTAAACGCCACGTCCTCGCTGCCTCAAAAGTAAAGCCCAGATCTGGTGCTCCGCGGGTTACATTTACGGCCACATCTCTTCTTAGACCTGCAGATGATTGCGTTACTTACCTTTGCATTATCATTGTAATGCCAGAAGAGTTAATGTGCCCGTGAGCAGCTTTTGGGGTAGCCATCGGAACCTTATTATCTATACATAAGTCGATTGTCAAATTATCGAATAAATATATTTTCTTTAAGTATTTTCACGGAGGGCCTATCTATTTCTTCTTCTTGTACTAGGTGTTAGTTTTTTTTTTTTTTTTTTTTTTTTTTGTGGGTAAAATTGTATTAGATGTTAGTTTGCTAAAGCGATCCGCTCGAACATCTTAACAACGGAATCGTGGATGAACTCGTATCATGATGGTGATGGTGATCTCTAGTTCACTCGGACGGACGGGATGGATGGTGACGTGGCGTCCGGATAACGACAAGGAAGCGAGGGCCCTGATGGGGGAAAGGGCAGTTGCGTCATTTTGGGGTGGTGGGGAGACATAGGAGGCAAGTGGGCCCCGCCGGAATGACGACCTCGAGATGGCGACTTACGTTGCTCAGGCCGGCCGAGCGACACGCGGCGGGACGAGGCGGGGTGGCCTCTGGGGCGAGAGGGCACGTGAAATAGGGCCCACGCGGAGAGGGGAGAGGAGAGAGAAGAGAGAAGAGGGGTAGCGAGTCCTTCGATAAGGTAGAAAGCGGGCCGAAGTGTGGGTCCCACAACCCGTACGAACGTCCGTGAGAAATAAAAGCTGAGGTGACGTGTCGGGATGTCAATGGTCTTTGTGCACGTGAGGCGATACAGGATTGTTGGGTCCGTAAAGGGAGAGATTATTGCGTGCACCAGGTGCAAGCGAACCAGGAAAAATCCCGGAGCATATGCACGGTAAATGGCGCGCAATCGGAATTGGTTCGCGTGGCGGCTAATTCACCGTGGGATTTGACCCGGTTCACTTGCACATGCAATAATTTTTCATGAAGGGAAGGGACATGCACATGCACCCCTAGCTGTGGAACTCGAGCTGAGGTATTCGCACCGCATGTCCGCAAACCCACAATAGAAGCCATGGGATTGGTTTTGGCCTGGGTTTTCGTGTGGGTCCGGTTTCCGTTTGCTTCCAGGTAATTCCCACCACACCGATTTGATATCTGTTTAAAATCTAAACTGGCTGATATCTCGGCTGATACCGGAAGCATGTCGCTCTACATTTTTTCTATTATTCTCTTAATAGCATTTTTAAAATATAGATTTCGAAATCCAATTTTCAGCCATTTGTACCGGTGGTGAATGATATCAACATACCGCTTATCTCCATTAAGACGACAAGAGTTCCTAAAATATGATTGATGTACGGAGATGGTGGTAAGAAACCAAAATACGTGTCAGGACAATAAATATCATTATTTATGATTTTCGACATCAAAACCTATGTTCAAGGATTTATAAAATCCATAATAAGACAAAAAAAAAAGAAAAGAAAAAAAAGGATGATGTTAGACTGTCTCAACATAAATATTATCGATCTTTCACGATATAATAATTTATATTTATTATAAAAATATTTATCATAAATATTTTATTGATAAGTGCCAACTTTACAACATTCCTAGCCAAAAAGAACCTTTGAATATCTATTCCCACTCAAGTGGTCTCATGGTTAATAGATGTTAAATATGTCATGCTAATTATTCCTTTAGCTGTTTTATCTGAAATGGATGCTCTTGATTAAGTTCAGGGGAATTATTTTGGGTATATGAAGCATTGATTTTCTTTCATATATATATATATATATATATATATATATATATATAAGATGAAGTTGACTCTAAATTTGATGTATGTGGAACAAATGTAATAGAAAGTAAATTTAAATCCTTTTAAATATTTGTTATTGAGTTTTGATATACATACATATATATATATATATATACACACATACATACATACATACATACATACATACATACATATATAAAAGAAGAAGTTGACTCTAAATTTGATATATGTGGTACAAATGTATATAGAAAGTAAATTTAAATCCTTTTAAATATTTGTTATTGAGTTTTGATATAGCTTAAGTAGGTTGAGGTTCTCTATTTGTTAGAGTAGACCGGCAGAACTTTTAATTACACAACTAGAGATCAATAGTTCTTAACAAAGAATAATTGGATGAAAACTTGAGCCATTAGAGATTGGCCAATGATATTTGACTATCTATTTACAAGATATTTTATTTGTTGACTCTTTAAGATATATCCATGCTAGAGTTGTGTAATTCATCCGGTTCATCAAAAAGAAAAAGAAAAAAAAATAATATTTGGGTATTAAAGAGAATTAGAGAAAATTCTTACAATTAGACAAACTAAACATTGAAATATGTACAAGATTTAAAGTCAAAATCTTTCCCAAATGATGGAGGAATTTATCGTTTAGAGCATAGTACAGTTTGCGTACATCAAAATTTTAGAAAGCTGTTCATATGTATTCAAAAAATAATATTGCATATTGTGCATCTTGAGCTAGAAATGCATACCCATCAAAGTATCAATATCTTTGATGTGATTTAGTTAAAAGAATGCTTCTAGACGATGCACTTGCATGTTGTGCATCTTGAGCTAGCAATATATGCAAACCCATAGTCATGATGAGTCATGACGGTGCCTTTGATGTGGTTGAGTCGAAAGAAAGCTTCTAGATGAAGCATGCGTTCCTCACGGAGAACATATCTTTATTATGAATTGACCTAGCATGGATTGACCTAGATATATCATGAAGCACATGTAACATGCATTAATCCAAGTACTTTGCAATTACTTTGTCTTTTCTAGCATGGTAGTTGGAAGATTAAATACCATGGATGATGACATAATAATTGTGTCAAGTAAGTTCTGACCATCCAGATCCAAGACCAAGGTTAGTGTATTGTAGGAGTTCTGCTTATAATAAAAAATGACCTTAAACTTACAAATCAGTTGAATAAGGAAAGAACCACTAAATTTTGGGATGGTGTGTTAATTGTCTTTTAATAGTTTGATGTTTCTTATTTGATCGCAAAATCTTAAACAAATGTTGGGTTCAAACATTTTTCAGTTCTATTGTAGCAAAATTTATGTTTCTGGTCGCATGACTTGTCAACAATTCTCTAGTTTATTTTATTATGTTCTAAGATAGGATAGGTTGTATGCATAGGTTTTGTTTTCTCTTAGGGTTGGTAGATGTGAAAGTTGTCGCCGGAGCATTAGGAAAATTTGAATTCACAGTTTGCTTCTGGAAAAGTTATTAAAAAAACATTCACATTTTGATCTAAATGTCTGATACTATAGTAGGCATTGCACACTCGTTCACATAAAATAAAATAAAATAAAGTAAAGAACAGCAACTCATTTACATCCTAAAAAAAAAACAAACGTGTCAAATGAAATCAATACCTACATGGCAGGTGGCATATAAGTAATCAAAAGATTTCTTCATTCGTTTCGCTTTATAGTGAAGTAAATTTTCGGATATGATGTAATAAAAAAATCTTACGTTATCTTAATTTTATGCAACACTAGATTTAACTCCAATCTACTTTGGCAAAACAAAGATTTACGACAATAGTGCTAAATACTATGCGGTGATTTGCAATATTAAATTACGTTAGTCATAATACCCTGGCTTCAGAGAAAGAAAGCCCCCAGGTTCCCTTAGACCATTATTATATATTCAATTCTAAAGTGCTGAAAGGAAATACAGATCCCGTTGTCGTTACACTGTGTGATTAAGCTTAAAGGATATTTAGTTGGAGAGAATGGAGATCTGAAATCGAAATCGAAATGGATAATTTTCATTCTAACTATTTGGTTAGGAGGAGTCCCATTCCGATTTCGATTTTGGAATAGAATGAAAATGACTCAGTATATATAGAACTCAATCCCTACTCTTCCCTATGAATTTAAATTTTCATTCTAATTTTAATTTTGATTTCGATCACAAATCAAATACTTTGGGAGATTTGACCATTCCGATTTCGATTTCAAGTCATTTCGATTCTCATTCCCATTCCGATTGTAATTACGAACCAAATACTCCCTTGATTTCTTCCCTGACAAACCATCACATTTTATTGCGTTGTTACTGTAAACTGAATATTTATTTCAATCAAATTGCTTCGTTCAAGCTGAAGAAGACCTGAGGCAGTGCAATGGTAGATAAAAGAATAAGATGTTATTGGTGTTTCATCGTGCCAATTGTACTTACTAATCATCCCAATCTGACGGTAGTGGGATCACCTTAAACTAATGCAATAAACAAGCTGTAAATCCAGATGCCCGGACTTTTGCGACTCGATCGTTTCAAGAAGGCTAAGACTTCCGTAAAGCGACGTTATTCTTACGGGTGCACATGGGTGCACAAGCCGCGGGCTTTGGCATTTGGGAATGAATGCTCCTCAAAAGTAATCCAACGCAACATTATCTTATTGACCGATATATCCGGGCACCGGCTCTTGAAGCCGATTGGCCTTCCATTTGTCAGCTTGGGGGTTATCCAACGTGCATGGAGTGATAGCTTCAAGCTTATCCTCCTTCCATTTTATCTCGTACTTTAAGAGATGATAGCTGGTATGCTCGCCAAATCATGCAGGACAGCACAAGAGGGCCAAGAAGTCGTCTAGTTAATGAGAAAGCAAGATTCACCTACGCGAATTCCAAAACAAATGGGAGGAGAGTGACCAACCGGGAGATGTTGCTCTGCGAGGGGAAGGTATTGAATTTGGGAAACATGATCCGTGATCAAATTTTATACGTGTCCGTGCTCTTCTTTACAAGTGCGAGTTGATTCGCAGTTTGCCACCTTCCTCGATGCTTCCTTCATTCACGTGACAAAACAAAATTAACATTGTTATCTTAGGCTGCGCTACTAGGATAGATGATGCAAGGATGTCGTCATATTATGTGCTTTTGTACTCCGGCATGTGCATGTATGCTCGCCGCCGGTTAATTATGCACATGTAGGAATATTATTGGCTTGTCATGAGGAAGATGGAGTTGGTCTTATAGGATGTAATTCTAGGGTTCATCTTGTGCCGAAGGATTGGCTGCTAGAGCCTTATTCTGAATTTAGAAAATGGATGAGATAATCTTTTAAAAAAATAGCACTTTGGATTGCAATACTTAATGGTGAGAAGTTGGGCCATACAACAATTATGTTGGGCCTGTCCTAATAATGTAAGCATCCAAGGGCTGAATCACCCAAGTTTCACCCTGCAGCATGGGCCCAGTATTTTCCATTTAGCTGGAGACTTCCTTCGGATTGTTCTGTTGAGATATAGGTACTATCGAGTTGGATCAGGCCCAAATTTGTTTGAACCCAGATACAAAACCATTGTGATTTAGTGTCTAACTTTGTTTCATACGTAATTCATTGATGATCTTATATGAGAGACGAGTTGTCAAATATAGATCATGAATGACCAAGTTTAAATCTACCAATGCAAGGTATCTTTCATAACTAACAAGTAGCCAAACATGACCCTTCCAGGTATCAAGTACAAATTACTTGATTCCATCTTCATCAGTCTAATATTTTTTTACCATTTTCTGTAGTTGGTTGATAACCAATTAATTTTTCATTGAAAAGATTACCTCTCATGGCTCAACGAGATGAACAAAAGTGATATTCTGTAAACTTTATAAAGGAATTAATTTCATAAAAACTTAATTTACATGTTTTTTTTTTTCCCGACAACTAACTTTTTAAGGAAAATTATTTGAATAAAAAGAAGTCAATCATATATACGTTGGAAACTGCTGACAGTCACCAAGGGTGTTTTGAAGACAGAGTGACGATCAAAGGGAAGTCATTCATGGAAATAACTACATTTTTCTTGACTAAGATAATAAGAAAACTCCATTTGACTCTCCCACGTCTCCTCACAAGATTGCAATATTTTTATCATCATGCCTGTTGCAGCCAACTCCTCATCGTTTATCGTCAAAAATGAATATATACAAAATAGCATCCATACAGACTGGATTTGTGTCCGGCGGAAATCCTCCGATGCCTAAGTCAGAGAGAAAAATTGGTGAACAGGAGTTGAATATTAGCAATAGCAGTATTTTGGCTTAGAGTTGGCTTATCAGTCCTTTTTCTCTTATCCCCTTTTACAGATGAGATTTTTATAACCGTCGAACGTGGTCCCGCATTTTATGGTTCTAAATCATCGGGCCATAATCATGTAGTGAATCATTAATTTTCACTGATCGCATCGTGATATGCGGCCAATAATCGTTCGTGACGGTTATGATATGTTGAGCTGATTAGCCGATCATATATTGGTAGAACCGACCGTATATCGGTAGAATTCATGAACGACCGTCGGCTAGTAGTTCTATTATGCCGATGGTCTAAGTTATCCACTGTCGATTGGTAGTAGTCGAATCATTAGTCGGTTAGCCAGCAATAGGTCGGTACGGTTTGCTCAGTTGATCGATGAAGAGTCGGAACCGCATATTCAGCCGATATAAAATCAAAGTTGTATGTCTGGTCGGTCGGCTGTTGTTGAATCGAAGTCGGTAGTCGGTTGGCCTAAGTCAGAGGTTGATTGACTTATCCCAACAGTTGTCCTCCACTCTCAAGTCCAAGGTGAGTCGACGTATATATTATCACGTAGTTTGTCACGTTGGACGAAGGGAGTTATTTTTTGTCACATCGAATTTCGATTTTGATGCCATTTTCTTCGAGATACGGATGATCAGCTATTTTATCATGTTGGCAGGTACAGTCATCTGTCACACTGATCGGACGATTCGGTATCAATTATCAGTGTCAGGCATCATTTCAGGAAGTCGATTCGATGTCTGATAATATGATTCTGACAAGTAGATTTGTTCCACATGTCCGAATGTTATTGGGTCAGAATTGTTCACACGGATAGAGGTGACGTGGCTCAATCTGGAGCAGGTGCGTTGAACTGTTCGATCAATGATCGGTCCAGTTGTTGCCACATGTCATCATCTGGTAGATCTTCGATTTGACCGCCTTCATCTCGATCATTGAGGAATCCTATATATAGGGTCACTCTTAGTCAAATTTTTATTTTTCACTGTTTTTGATGCTGAGACTCTGCCGGATTGTTGTCCCAATGTCCAAGGTTATCGCTCTCTACTTTCAAGTTAACTTTGTCTTTCTTTCGAGTCTTTTCTTCTAAAGTCTTTGTCTTCTTCAGAATTGTTCTCATGGCCAGGGCTTTTCCTTCTCGGGTAGATCGATCGGAGAATCCGACTGATGAATCCCAATCGAGTCTGGATGTGGAGTCCTCTTCACTTTCGAAATCAAATATTGAACGGCTCCGAGAGTAGTTTTGTATCCCGAAGCAGTTTCAACTTTTTGTCCCTGGGATCGATGGTCGGGCGAATAACCCACCTTCAGGCTAGATGGCCTTCTACATCGAAGATCTTCGGGCGGATCTTCGATTTTTTATTTCAAAATTTATCTGAAATATTTTGGATTATTACGGACTTTGCTCGGCTCAGCTGGCACCGAACTCGGTCCGGCTGATAATTAGCTTTACTTTGCTGTGTCGGATGTTGCTGACCATGCCTTATCCTTCTCTTTTTTGAGCCTTCTTTATCCTCCGACCTCATCCAAAGGCCCGAGGGTGATGGTTTTTCAACTTCCGAAAAGGTCTATCCTTTATTACTAATCTTCAATCGTCCAATCATGGATGGAAGAAAAAGTTCTTCTTTGCTTCTTCTTTCCTTCCTTGAGGTTTTTCTTTTCGTTGGGGTGATCCACAAACTGATCCCAACAACAACAGTCGAGTAGAGGTCGATGACTAGGAAGATTTTCATCAGTTGAAAGACATATCGGTGTCGAAACAGAAAGAGCTTGTAACCGAATAGGCCCTTTATGATGCCGGCCTTAGTTCAGTTCTTCATCTGGGTACAGTATAGTTGGTCGGTTATTTCTGACTTTTCTTTTACCTGCTGAATTGTACTAACCTCTGTTTTAATTACAGCCATACAGCAGAGGATGCGAGTGTCGAATGCCGACATTCGGCAGCATGCTGCTAAGAAGAGGGTAGCATATGAGGCCGGTCCTTCGTGATCGCCGAAGAGGCATCAAGCACCAGCTCCAGTCGGTATTTCAACATCGGCCGTGGAACCCGATGTCCCATCGGCATCGGTTCCTGATCCAGTCTTGGCACTGTCAGCTCCGACAGTGCTCCCTTCTGCGTCATCCGAGGAAAGGGTGGCAAGGAAAACTACCGAAGCAACATCGGTAGTCCCACCACCTGAGGAGGTTTGGGTCGAAGCAAGAGAGTCTGAACAATCTGTGGCTGCACCAGTTGCTCCTTCAGTTGGGGCGCAGTCGAGCTCAAGCTTCCCGTTGCTTTCAAACATGGGGCCGCCGACAACAGATCGGGGGAAACCTCCGGTGGCATCGATGGACGATGCAGCATCGGGGGGCTATGCGGTGCACTTCAACCTCCAAGTGCCCATCGATGAATCGACCCTGATTAATTCTGTACTGGCCAAGCAATTGTGCCGGGCGACTCTTCTTCCGACTGATCGGGAGTGCCGGAGGAAACGGTCGATGGTCGAGATATTTTCATCCTTTTACCCGACAATCATTGGGTTAAATCTCTTTGGTAAACTTTCTTTCTTTTTTTTTTAACCCGACTTATCCTCTGTCTATAGTTGATCCACGACATGTTTGATCTGGAGGTTGGCTATATAAAATTCACCGACATCCGTAGTGCGTGGAAGAATAAGGTGGCAGCCGTCGATGCTGAGAAAGCAACTGTACTTGAATAACTTAAGTTGGCGGCAGAGCGGGAAACCAAACTTTAGGAGGAGGTTTTCCGTCTAACTGATGACTTGGCATCCTCAGGGGCCGAACTTAAGTCGGATCATGGGGCTATTTCGGCTCTTGAGTCACAAGTCAAGAACAAGAAGCATTCTATTCACTGGCTTCGATGAGAGCAAGACAGATGCATCGAAGAACTCAAAGCCGAACGTGGACGTCATTGTGCAAGCCTAAAAAGGTTGGCACTGGCCGAAGAGGAGTTGTCCTCTGCTCGAGCCTATGCTGATTTGGCCAAGATGGAAGCAGAGCCGGCAAGAGAAGCACTGGGTCGGGCAGTCGAGGATTTTCAAGGTTCGAAAGAATACAATGAAGAGATCTTCGAAAATGGCTTCGCTTCATACTATGTCGGGTATGAAGATAGCCGAGATACGGTCAAAAAATTATATCCGAGCCTCGACTTGAGCAGCATCATTCTTCCAAGATCGGAAGACGGAGTTGTTGAAGAAGAAGCTACTCCGACTCAAGAAGAAGCACCGACTGGGTCCGAAATCGTTCAAGTCGACGTTGCTACACCCGAGCAAAGGAACAAAAACGATGATGAAGCTTGGTCGGTGTATTCCTTTTTTTTATAATCTGATACTTGTAGTCGAATTTCGGTCTAATTTTGTAACTCCTTTTTTGACAGTGAATGCAAGTATTCTCCTTCTAAGTTTAGGCTCTTGTTTTACTTGTTCAAAATGCTTGCAATGTAGAATAACCACCGAACATTAATCGGTAGCCCGATCATTTGGTAGGATTTGTAGAATTTCCATCAATCACGTAGTCATTTTGATGTACTTAATAGAAATTAGGATAACGATTGTAGATCGAATATCCTGTGTCTGATATTTGGTTGGACTTGTATGTCGAATTACTTGATAATCGGTGGTAAGCTGAATATTCTTCGACTGGCTGTAACCTAGTCGGTATAATTTCAATCCGATCTTGATCATTTTGGTATTTTTTGTTTCACTTAGTTGGGACTAAGTCGACATATTAGTCTTTCGACGATAGTCAGCTTCTATAATGGAGAGCCAACATTGAGAACCGAAGTATAATCGACGATTCAATTTTTACAGTGAAAATCTGCGTAGTCGATGTCGATTGAGATTGCAGTCGGTATGTCGATTTTTGTATGAGAACCAAAATACAGTCGTCACCGAAGCAGTTGATTCTTCGATTTTTATAGTGGAGGCTGAGATAAACTTCGTGTCAAAGTACAGTAGATAGCTCGGCTTTGGCAATAGAAGTCGACATATAGCCAGTAATTGGTAAAACTTGTCAAAGACTTACGATTCTGAAATTCTGATTATATTTTAAATAATGTACATATCGATGACTTTATTGATAATACATCTTCAGATTATTGACATTTCATGTTTGGAGAATCGTCGACCCTTCGAGAGTTTTTAGTCGATATACGTCCAGTTTAAGAATTTTGGATATTTTGTAAGGTCCTTCCCAGTTCGAGGATAATTTTTCTTGATCCAAGAGTTTTGAGACTTCTACTTTTCTTAAGATCAAATCTCCTGATCGAAAGATCTTAATTTTTCGGAGGTTACCCAAAATGCACATTTAGTTGGATTTAATTTCATCTGATGCTGTCGGAGCGTGTCGAAAGCTTCCTCCAGATCCCAAACATAATCTGAAGTTTGGAGACTCTTCACCAGCATGTCGTCCACATGTACTTTCATGTTCCATCCGATCTGTGTCTTGAAGATCTTGTTCACGAGTCGTTGATAGATAGCACCGGTATTTTTCAGATCGAAATGCATTACTTTGTAGCAGTATATATCTTTGTCGATCATAAAAGCCGTATGCTCTTCATCTTTTGGTGCATGCAGATTTGATTATATCCAGTGAAGGCATCTATGAAACTCAAAAGTCGATGGTCAGAAGTCGCATCAACCAATTGGTCAATCTTTGATAACGAAAAGCTATCCTTCAGACAAGCTACATTCAGATCAGTGTAGTCGATGTAGATCTTTCATTTTTCATTGATTTTTCTTACCATTACCACATTGGCAAGCTAGTCGGGATATGTAATTTCTCTGATAAAGCATGCTGCGAGGAGTTTGTCGACTTCTTCATCAATGACCTTTTATCTTTCAGAAATAAAAAGTCGCTTCTTCTGTCTCACCGGCTTAATATTTGAGTTGATGTTAAGTCGGTGAGTTATTATTTCTGAAGAAATTTCGGGCATATCGGTGGCCGACTAAGCAAAAATGTCGGCGTTGGCTCTGAGCAATTTTATTAGTTATTATCGCTCTGAGTCGGATAATTGTGATCCAATTCGGATCATTTTCTCGAGATCTTCTTCTTTAATGGGATGGAAACTAGTTGTTCTGTCAGTTCACCCCTTTCCTGATTTTCTCTTTGGTCCAATTTGTCAACAGGCAAAGAGTCTTCAGGTTTATTATTTTGGGTGGAGACAAGAAAGCAACGTCGGATGAATTGTTGATCTCCATGCATCTCTCCGACTCCATATCTTGTCAAAATTGGACTAACAAATGGTACGTCAAAATCACTGCTCTCAGAGCATTAAGCTTAGGTCGTCCGAGTATAGCATTATAAATCGAAGGTACTCGAGTCACGATGAACATTATGAAAATGATGTTCTGTTGTGGTTCGGTCCCAGCGATTAAAGGGAGAGAAATTTCTTCCTCCACTGTGATAGCATCTCTTGTGAAGCCGATCAATGGCATCGAGACTCTTTTGAGTCGGTCAGTCGGCAGTTGCATTCGGAAGAAAGTCGAATAAAACAAAACATCAGTTGAACTTCCATTATCTACAAGGATTTTTTTTATATCATAGTTCGCTATTGTTACCGAAACAACAATAGCATCATCATAGGGAGTCTGAATTCTCCGAACATCTTCTTTCGAAAAAGTTATTATATTGTTGAGTCATTGTTGCTTTGCCCACTCATTTTCGAAAGTTGCCCCCCATCCAGTCATCCGAAGATCATATTGATCACCCTACAGTCGGTTGTTTATTTACAGCTTTCTCATTTGCAGTTGAAGTCGTCGATCAACAGGAGGTTGAATTGGTGGATCTCTCCAATATTTTTCGAGGTAGCCTCATCGAATCAGGACTTTTATCTCATCCCCAAGCTAGATGTATTGTTTGATATCATAACCATAATCATGATGGAACCGACAACACTTCCTCTAATCGCAACTCCTCGTAATGCTTTCATCGGTGGGGGGTGTCATAAATATTTCACTCTTTCGATCTCCACAAGGATCTACACACGAGGTGTAGAAAGAGGAGTATAGGAGTCATACCTGTCCTAACCTAACCTTGGACTCCATCGTTGGGTGAAGCTCGCTTATTGGACGGTGGCCGACTTGATTCGGCTGGAGCTCCTCCCTTCTTCTGTTTCTTCTTCTTCTAACTTTTGCCTTCTGTCTGGTGCCGATCAAAAGCTCCTTCATCTGTGCGTATATATTTGTATGCACGCTCCAAAAGTTTGATATAAGTCCAAAGAAGAATTTTATTCAAAGAATATGTGAATCGAGATCCCCTCAGACCTCTTTTCATGGTCGAGATGGTCATGTTTTCATTAGGTCTTTGACCTCAAGCATGGCAGCATTAAAATGAGCCACGAAATCCTGAAATGTTTCAGTCTCTCCTTACTTAATCAAGAAGAGACTATCAGAAGTTCGTGCCGACCTTCGACTTGGTGCTGAAGTGAGTCACGAAAGAATGTTCTAGCTATCCGAAAGAATATATGCTTCCCAACTGAAGTCCGGAGTATCAGGCTCGAGTAGCTTTCCGAAGAGTTACCGAAAAGTCGATGCATAAGAGGGCGTTGGTCCCCCTGAATCATCATGAGAGCCTTATAACTCTCAAGATGGTCAATCGGGTCGGTGGATCCGTCGTATGGCCCACTTGAGGCATCTTGAATCGAGATGGGATCGGTTGGTCCAAGACATGCCGAGAAAATGACTGGACGGTATGGAAGTCGTAATCAATGGAGGACTTCCGATCTTCTATTTGAAGCTGAGTGAGTTGGTGATTGATCTCTTGAAATTTACGTTCATAATCATCGAATCGCTGTTGGAAAACTTCGAGGGTAGAAACACTCGACGAGTTTGAAGGAGACATGGAGGGCATTCTCAGTCGTTTCCCCTTCCTAATACTATTGAGATGGGAAGGAGAGGAGAATGTCGGGAATGATGAGTGGCATGCCAAAATGCTGAGAATATTGTTGTTCGTCTCGACGGAGAAGCCGAGATGGTCGCTCCGGAGAAGAAGACAGTGATCGCCATGGATGATGCGGTTGTGCCTAGACGGCACCGATTGTGCCATCGGTTGCTCCGTCGGTGGCTGTTGCTGTAGGATTTGCTGCTGTTGGAGGCTTTGACTGCCTCCGTAAGGACATTCATCTGCTGTATGAGTACAGCGATCTGGACGTCCATGGTGATGACAGACGTGAAGAACTAGGCTCTGCTACTGGAGGAGGGGGAGGAACCTCTTTCCGATGAGAAGAGTGTCTCATCGATCCGATTGCAGTAGAATGCTAGGTCCTAGTTTTCACCATAGTTAATACGATTGCTTTCTCCCCTACCTGACGCGCCAATCTATTGTGGCCAACTCTCCGTCGTCTATCGTCGGAAACGAACACATGCAAAATAGCGTCCATGCAGATCGGATTTGTATCCGACGGAGACCTTCCGATGCCTAAGTCAGAGAGAGAAGTTGGTGAATAAGAGTTGAATATTAACAATAGCAAAGTTTTGGCCCAGAGTTGGCTTACCAGCCCTATTTCTCTTATCTTTTTTATAGATGAGATTTTCGTAACCGTCAGACGTGATCTCGTATTTTATGACTCTAAATCATCGGGCCATAATTGCATAGTGAATCGTTAATTCCCACTGATCGGACCGTGATATGCGGCCGGTAACCATTCGTGACAGTTATGGTATGTTGAGCAGATTAACCGATCATATGTCGGTAGAACCGACCATATGTCGTTAGAATCCATGAACGACCGTTGGCTAGTAGTTCTATTATGTCGATGGTCTAAGTCGTCCGCTATCGATCGATAGTAGTTGAATCATTAGTCGGTCAGTCGGCATAGGTTAGTGCGGTTCGCTCAGTTAGTCGATGAAAAGTTGGAACCGCATATTCAGCCGATGTAGAGTCGGAGTTATATGTCCGATCGATCGGCTGTTGTTGAGTCGAAGTCGGTAGTCATTGGTCTGAGTCGGGGGTTGATTGAGTTATTCCAACAATGTCTACACCAAATTGACTATTTTAGTCTTTATTTAGCATTCAGATTGGGTGGAGGTTTAACCTATTTTGAAATATGTGTCAATTGAATATCAGAAATGCTTGGAATCGGATCAAATGAAAGCTAGGTCAGTTTCTTTTTTCTAATCTAATTTTCTTTGGTTCCCACCTTCTTTTATTTAGTTTTCTCTATTGTATACATTAGATGCATTAATATTGTATGAATACATATTAAAAAGAGATTGATTTATTCCCTTTCTTCTTTTTTTTTTTGGTTCATACTTTTGGTGCGTATTTTTCTTTATATATATATATATATATATATAAATATATATATATATATATATTTGGTTACTTGGCAAACTAAAATCCTGGTAATGTATAGTGAATCAGGATGACAAAGTGCACATTCAGTCCTTAATTTTTTTTTCCACTCCCTTTTTTTTTTTTTTTTCTTTGCCAGTAAACTTCCCTCAGGGCTGGTCATCATGATTAGGCTTTTGCGTCGTGCTTGCATTGCTTCGGGCACCCAAAGAGCTGTTTTGGACCGAGGCAACTTTCTTCTATGAACAATGTTAAACATAAGCTGATATCTCTGCTGTTTTAATGAGCATTCACGTCTCGCGCGATTGTTGTTTTTTCCTGGCTAAGCTTCCACCTATAGTCAGACTTCTGGAATTAACGTCAGTGAAAAAAAAAAAAAAAAAACAATCCGTGGCCCTTGACAGCTGAGTTTTCTCTCTCACCGCTGTGCTATTTGTTTAAGAAAAAGCTTTTGAAAGCCAGCTTCATAAAATCTTGACTCTCGTAGATTTTTTTGATTTTATTTTTAAAAAAATTCTGAATAGAGAAGGAAATGAGATGCTTTGAAAACTCAAATCTTTCAAGTGACACACACACGTCGGACCTCTCAAATTTTTGAAAATATGTGGCATTTCATAGCTCCATGTCAGTCACCTGACGCAGATCGAGTAGCAAGACTATAACTCTAGAATGAAGTTTCTTTGGAACATTTTTCTACCACCAAATGCTCTCCTAAAAAATTAGCCCTTTTTTTCCGTCCAGGTTATTCACAAGGAGTCATTGATTGCGTTTGATAATTAAGCTAAGCAATCCAATCTGGCCACACATTTTTCAAGCCTAGGTCAGCAAGGCATTTTGGAATTGATTTCTCTGGCACTCGCATCAAGGCATTGCTTGTAGTCATGGATATGTAACGAGATACTCGGCACCAATCCTTCGAGAGCAAGAGATGGAGGGAGCCATTGGTGTTGATGCATAGGCGTCTACCTTGCATCCATTCTCACAATCAAAACATTTAAAAAGTCATTAGCTATAATATTTTTTAACTAATCTAAAATAGCCCATCACATTTATTTGTTGTGAGGAAATTACAGAAAAGAGTTGTCCTATTGTCTTGCAATGCTATGCTTCCTTAAATAACAGAGGAACAATGCAATAATAAGGGCTTGTTTGGGGAATGCAATAGAATTGAGGTGGATTTTCTACGAGGTTCATGGGGAATAATCCTGTTGTGGGGTCTTACCACCTCAATCAATATTTTCAGAATTTATGCTCGAAAACTCTTGAGTCGACAAAAATACCGATGTGAGTCTGGATTGCCGACCTCATTAGGAGGCCGAGCTCATTATAAGACTGACGTCATCAAATGGCCGACCTCATCAAAAGGTCAAGATCATTAGAATGCTGACTTCTGCATATGACAATATCAGGTAACATCAGTCTCTAGTCGATCTGACTCTTCAGTATTATCCACTAAACGGTTGTCTAGAACTGCTGGTAAGCAAGATACTCACCTCGGTTATCTGCCATCTCCCTCAACGAATCAAAACTTATATCGGTTTCTAGCCGATCTGATTACTGACACTCAAGGCAAGGCATCCAATTCTGATATTTACTTATATCGGTTATCCCATATCGATATGTTACTGATGTCCATCTTATCTACATACGGTTATCTGACAGCTATCATCTAGTTCAGTCATAACTGCCTTTCAGTTGTAGTCCAACTCATTTGCCATATGAGTAGCCGTCCCACGATCTCTTACAGTTGGTCATTCTGTTATAACAATTCAATGGCCTAACTGATCTCTAACGGCCTAATAGTCTAACAGATTTCTAACGGTTTAATGGCCTAACAGCCAACAGATCTCTAACGACCTAACAAACTTTCTTTAAGGCCTAAGCAACCTCCCTCTATAAAAAAGGATAAGGTGTTCTCCGGAAGGTAAGTCAAGTCAAGTTCAAACTAAGTCTAAATAGAGATAAAACTCTGCTAAAATTTTCACTAAGAACTAGAGTTTCTCCATTTTTCTCCACTCAAAATTTTACTTTTTGCTTTCTACTTCTCCATTTCCACTATCTGTTCTTAAGGCCCCGGTTAACTTAAATATAGAGGATCCTAAATCGAAAGGCATCCCATGGTTTTGAAACTTTTTTTTATAGATTTTACTCACGGTTCATATCAACGCAATTCTCAATTCTATGGCTCGGTTCAGCATCGACCTCATTTCCGAAACTTTGCAGCAACAAATCCATATTAATCCAACACCTTTACAGCCCAAATTTTGTAGGACTATGGTTCTTTTATCCTTCATGCAGACCAACTAACCCACGGGCTGGAATATGTTAGGACTTGGATAAAAGATTGTGGGCTAGATACTATCAAACTTCTTCTATTCTCAAATTGTACAAAAAAATAAAATTATTAATTTTTGGAATAATTATTCAAGCATGAAGTACTGAAAATAATTTGGAATTATAATTTTCTTTTTGATCATGTCTCTGTGAATAGAGTAAATGCTCATAAAGGTTGCTTTCACAAGATTGTAGTGAAGTCTTTTACTTTTGTTATCCCAAAAGCTAGCATATCTTTACGTTAGATATATCCAAACAGATCCTAACTTGTTGGAGCTCTCTGTTTTTGCCGTCTTTGAAAATCAGTATTACATGAAGCCTTGCTAATGACTCACAAAGTTAGTTCTAAATTTGTGGGCAGAGTTTTTTTTTTTTTTAATACGCTATCATCATCATTATTATTTTTTAATTTGAATATATTTTGTTACAATAGGCGCGTGGATCAGTATAGCACAGTAGGCATAAACCCTAGCGATATATAAAACCCTAGCCTTTCTCTGCCGCTCCTTCCCTCGCATTTTCGTTGGCCGAAACCCTCACCTTAGCACGGAGGAGCCGCGATGCCGCCCAAGTTTGATCCCTCCCAGGTCGTCGACGTTTACGTCCGCGTGACCGGCGGCGAGGTAGGGGCGGCGAGCTCCCTGGCCCCGAAGATCGGTCCCCTGGGTCTCTCCCCCAAGAAGGTCGGAGAGGATATCGCCAAGGAGACGGCAAAGGAGTGGAAGGGCCTCCGCGTCACCGTCAAGCTCACCGTCCAGAACCGCCAGGCCAAGGTGTCGGTGGTGCCCTCCGCCGCCGCCCTGGTGATCAAGGCTCTCAAGGAGCCGGAGCGCGACCGCAAGAAAACCAAGAACATCAAGCACAACGGCAGCATCTCCGTCGATGACGTCATCGAGATCGCCCGCGTGATGCGCCCGAGATCCATGGCGAAGGATCTCGCCGGCACCGTCTGGAGATCCTCGGCACCTGCGTCTCCGTTGGCTGTACCGTCGACGGCAAGGACCCCAAGGACATCCAGCAGGAGATCACCGACGGCGACGTCGAGATCCCCTCCGACTGATCATCATCAGAGTTTTGTCTCTTTCTCTCTCTCGCGCTATGCTTTGAGTGTCGGATCTTTTGAAGGGGTGTTGGTATCTGTTTCAGGCATTCTGAAGAAGACGCTAACAATATAGTCGTTTGAATTATTGATTGATATAGTCGTTTGAATTATTGATTGAAAAAATTCTGGATTCTTGTTTTAAATTTCGCTGCATTTTTTATTTGGATCAGTGGTTTGGATGCTAGAATTTGTTCGGCGCCCTTTTTGATCTGGTTACAGCTGGCGCTGTATTCTCTAATATTTGTGTGTCTCAAATGTAATCTTCCTGCAACTTTGATTGGTGGTTAAGCCTCTGTTTTTTTTGTGTTGGTCTTGTCTTTTTGGTATGCTGGCTCCAACATGATCTGTAAGAAGCTTGCTCCATGGAAAGACTTCAATTGAATTGTGGTTGGCAAATATGCTCTTTGCAATCCGGGTTTTCATGCATTTGGGTCTTGGGTTTTGAGTAGTTAAACATGGTATTGCAGGGATTATAGGTTCAGAAATTAGGCGAACGAGTCCTTCAAGCTGGAAAGCGGCCTCAAAACAGTTCTTGCCACATTCAGGTCTTCCAAAGGTTTGCTCCTTTTCACTAACCATACAAATTTAACCTGCTCTTTATTCAGATTACTCAGATTGTCTTTGTTGAGCGGTTTTATATCTTTCCCCCCCTTTCTCTTCGAATGCTCATCTTTATGCGTCTTTGTGGCTTATATATATATATAGAAATTGCACACAACAGTGTGGTTCTGTTTTGTCTTTTGTGGATATTTTCATGCAAGTCTTAAAGATGATCAGCAATTCATTGATTTGGACGCAAGCCTTGCTATAATCCTGATAGAATTGATATATAACACACACATCTGTCCTTCCACCTATCTTGCTGGATAACTCAAACGATGTTACGAACGCATAATTTGTTCCTGCTGAAAGTTGTTGCGTATGGTGTGCTAAATTTTGATCCAACTACTTTCTGGACCACTCTCTGTATTAACTTACTAATGCCTGCTTTTTTGTTGCTCTCTCTCCCCTTCTCTTTCCCATGAACCAATTTGGACACGTCTTTTACATTCTTGACTATTTGGTAGACAAGATCTTAAAGTTGCTACACACTTTGGATTTGTAATGTCAATAAACAAAACTGATCTTGAGACCATTATTGGTTCATCTTGGCTTATTTGGTCAGTACACATTTTTTTTTTTGTCAATTTTGTGAAGACTATGTTTTTAACCATCATTTACAACAATATTTTTCTTATTTTTGCTATATATTTTTTAGATTGTTATGCATAGTATATATATATATATATATATATATATTTTGGACACCATTATTTTCACGTACTTGGTCATGTACCATTTAAATGTTGCCAATCTTTACAAAATATAACTGATGCATTAAAAGGCTGGTGGTGGAATCTATAAAAGGAAAGAAGAAAAAAGAGCACCTATCAAACGTGCCAAAATACCCCCAATGTGCATGTGCATACATACAGACGAAAAGCATGTATTGTGATTGAACAAAGATTCTCCATAAGGTGGTTAACGCACCTGTCAATGTAGGAATTGGCCTTGACTGGGGTTGGAATTGGTTTGAAAAGTCACGAAGTTAGATAACAACATATAGGGTGGCTGGGACATTACGTCATGCTTGCAGGTCTGGGTCGCCCATTCTAAGTTGGGTAGCGAAATGCATGGCTTGGCGAAAGCTTAGGTCATGCCTCTCCTGAAGTGAAGTGGACCCTGTGAGGCTGGTTTCACAAAGTAGAGAATGCCTCCAACTGAAATTAAGAAGTGTTTGGCTGGGGGAGTGGGGGTCTGGAATCAGAATCGGAATAAGTGACTTCCATTCCAATCATTTGGTTGGGAGGAGTCCATTATGATTCCGGAATCGAATGGGAATGGTTCAATCTATATAGAATTCAATCTCTATTCTCCTCTATGGATTCAAATTTTCATTCCAATTCCGATCCCGGTCACGAACCAAATGCTTCGGGGGATTTGACTATTCCGATTTTGATTTCAAGCTATTCCGATTCCGATTGCGAACCAAACACCCCTTAGGGGTGTTTGGTTGGAGGAGTGAGATCTGGAATCGGAATCGAATGGGTGACTCCCATTCTAACCGTTTGGTTGGAAGGAGTCCCATTCCGATTTCAATTTGGAGTGGAATGAGAATGGCTCAATCTATATAGAACTCAATCTCTACTCTCTCTATGGATTCAATTTTTCATTCCGATTCTGATCACGAACTAAACGCTTCGGGAGATTTGGCCATTCCGATTCGATTCCAACCATTCGATTTTCATTCTTATTCTGATTTCGCAACCGAAATCAAAATAGAATGGGAATCGGAATAGCTTGGAATCAGAATCGGAATGGTCAAATCTCTGAAGCGTTTGGTTGGTGACCGAATCAGAATCTGAATGAAAAATTGAATCATAGAGGAGAGTAGGGATTGAGTTCTATATAGATTGAGCCATTCCATTCCACTATGGAATGGGAATGGGACTCCTCCCAACCAAATCGTTGGAATGGAGTCACCCATTTCGATTCTGATTTCGATTCCAGACTCCCACTCTCCCAACCAAACACCCCTTAATGCGAAAGGACAACGGGCCACCACACCATGCAGCTCGTGGGCATCCCATTAGCGGACAGCCATCTTTTTGAAAAATCTCATACAAGAGGATTTTCCTGGAAAAATAGTTTGAAGCCACGATAATCTGTTTCGAAGTTGTTAGATGGAATTTTAGATGGTGACTCCAGGGTCCATAAAGCAAATGTAGAAGTAATTTGAATCAAAGGCCTGGTTAGAGGTATCATTCTGGATTATTTTGTATAAACAATGCATTGTGATCCAGAGAAATTGAAAGATTGGTGTGTTGGGATCTCAATGAATAGGTGAATTTATTGTACGTTGTAGAATGATTTTTGAGATATTAGTACAATGTCACGAAGAAGCTGTTACATTTCTTCAAGATTCATAGTTCTGATTGTTTGCAAAGTTTTGCCAGCAACTGTGAGTACAGTTGGTTGGCACCTCATTCCTAAGGGCTTGCCCTGGTTCAGATCCTGGGTATTGCTAAAAAAAAAAAAAAATTATTATATGTGTATGATATCATGGATAAACTTTAGATTGAGAATGAAGAAATATTTAAATTTTTAACTAGGAAATACATGTATAATCTTATTATGGCATTAGACATGAGCTAATTTTGTTATATTTCTCATGTCGCATTTCTTTGTTCTCGTTCTTGCTTGTCGAGTTGTAAGATGCATTGTTTCAAAATGCCTGGTAGTTGCTGCTTCTTTTTTTTTTTTTTTTTTCCTGAAAAAAACACGTACTCGGGCTCTTACTGATGGTCGTTTGAAGAATTAAGTGTCAGCTAATTCCTAGTAGATGATGAAGTGGTTTAAGCTTGTGTATAGGCCAGTTTTGTTGGTTCTAAGATCAGTGTTCTGCAAGTTGTTGTGGCAGCAAAGAAAAAGCTACCCGGAATTCAAGTGCAGTTGCGTTATCTTGGGCGGAAATATTAGCTTCGTGTCTCATCTTATTTGAAATTTGAGTTGAGTTAGCAACTGCATACATGGCTGTGCTTGTCAAATCTTGTTCCACTTATTTGGCTTTGGCTTTATGAATCCTCCACACAAACTTTAGCATGCAGGATTTTACCCCCCATCTAGTCAGGTTTGTTGTTTATTTGGGATCAAATGGAGTTCACTTTGTCCTTTATGTGATACAGTCTTTATCCTTTGTTGGTAACTCATATCCGTTGGAAGGCGAATAGAGCGTTGAATTGGATGGCGACATATATGGCAGGGCACTCTGATGGTTTTGTGTGGATGGATCTTTTTTCTTCTCTTCTTTCTTTTCGACATGTTTTATTTTTTGATATGATAGATTGTACTCAAATTAGATGGATTTAATTTGTTTGTTCTAGCAAAAAAACATGTCTTTCCTACAGAAGGAATTCTTAATAAAGCTAATCCAGAAGTCCAACAGTCATAGCAGCTGGAAACTTGGTGAAGATGTTAAAACAGCTGAAGAGGAGTCCTAGAAAGAAAAATATGTTAAATTAGTCAATAAATTAGACTAAAACTAGTGGGATGTCTCATAGGCTAAACTAGCAAGAAACTTTAGTAAAGATTGGCTATAAAAGGAAATCCGACAAATCGAGTAATTGAAATCTCTAAGCAAAATACAAAAGAAGAAGAAATAATTTTCTCCTCTAAAATAAACATACTATCTAAAATCTGTCCCTTTCTCCTTCATTGGACTAGATGTTAGATTATATGGGGAATGATGGATCCTTCACTGGAAGCCCAAGAGTTATTATACGAGCCCTGCCAGACGTGGGACAGGATGCATGGGAAAGGTTCAAGCATTAGGATGATGGCTCTTCGAATCCAGTGGCCAGGATTGATGTGGGATGGCAAGCTTTTATTGATCGGAGAGGGAGAAGTAAGCTTTTATTGACCGGAGAGGGAGAAGGTAGGCTCATGAAAACGTACGAGGAATGAAGGGTGTTTATTTCTTGGATTGTATTTTTTTTTTGGATGGATGAGATGAAATGATAGATGAAAAGGCTAGGATAGGAAACAGGATTTAATCTAGTGATGGAGAGAGATTCTGGATGGAAAATATGATTGGCTCATCCTTTGAATTGGATTGATGTAGTCAGTAGTGGCAAATATTATAGATATGATTTATAAGAAAATGAGATAGATATAATGTCCAAATTTTTTCTACATGATGTTTATTTTTTACTACATTTGCTTGCACAATTATAGAATTTCTTTGTCATCATCACTATCTAGAATTATGTGTAAGATATGTTTGGTATATAATATAAAATAGGATTATTATTATTATTATTATTATTTGTAATTTTATTTTTTAAAATTTTATTTATTTTTATGTGTGATGCGATACGGCAGTGGGGCCGGTTGTTGGGATATTGGCTGCACGTTTAAACCGCCCAGTACTGGCTACGCATATTTAAACCATCCACCGTGCATAAGACGGGCTCATAGATAACCCGTGTTTTATTTGTGGAGGACTTGGAACAGCCCCTACCAGCGACCGCCACGGATACTGTTGCGAGGACCACAGCCGGTGGTGATGCCAACTCGACACCACATGCCTTGCGCCCTCGTTTCCTTCTCTCTCTTCCACTGCCCCCGTCGCAATCGGGCATCTCGATTCAGCCGCTAAGCCCCAGCAACCCCAGTGGCTTCCAATCCTGCCGTGCCAAACCGCCACGCCATCCCTGGCCGCTTGTTATTGTACGTGCTGCTTGTTGATAGGCCGATCGCCTGCTCATGCTTTATTAATTCAACAGGTCTATATTCACCCACGTGGCGGGTTTCGCCAGCGTTTGGGCTGAGCTACGACCTGCAGCCAATTGACTCGCGACACGTTACCGCGTGACCCTTATGTCATCTTACGTGGACTCATCCAGAACCAGGACGAATCGCGTTTTAAATTTCAAAAGATAGCTGACGATTATAGGGAAAGCAAAATCATTGTTCATGAAATATAAAAGACAAGTTCTTACTACTGTCATGATAAAAATTAATATGCAAACTAGTAAAATTATGTAATAGCCTGGCAAATTCATCATTTATGACAATTCAACCATTGTAGCGACAAATATAAGCAGTTGATGCAGCTGTTGTGGAGAATCATGGCGTATTAGATATGCAGCTCTTTGTTCTCCAAGAAATTATTACAAGGTGCTAATAGCACTTGTGAGGCTAGACCCCAACTGTGCACTAGTCCATCGCCATTTTGACCTGGCACAATGTTATTGCACTCATCTTAATTTGAAGTATTTGAGTTTCTCTCCATGTATGTTCATATACCTGATGATGTGGTATAGATTTGTCATCTTGTAACTACTACCAACCAATAATGGATCGTCTTGTATACGGCTAACCGATAAATAATGATACGCTACTGTTCTTGAATTAAATGCATTAAAGATAGTGAAAGCTCATTAAGAAGGAGGTTTTAGACCTACATACTTATAATACACGTTGCAGGACGACTATAGCTCATTCCGTATGTCCAAATATTTATTATACGTCCAATGATTATAGTATGCTCATGCTTTCTGGATAACGGCTCTATGCCTTCACTCTTATATATACAAGATTTAGAGGATTTTATGCACGTTTTTCTCTTCTTTTCTACTCTTTTAACTTTCCTTTTCTTTTCCACTTTTTTAACTCATACTTTTAGATTTTCACTGTTTCACCAAAGTTTGCCTGACTTAGATAATGGATAGTCCTCCACCGAATCAAATTCGACGGCTTCGGTGCTTCATTTTTTTATGATCGGATTCTCTGCTCTAAGCCGACCTTCCAATTAGAGTAGAACAGAAGCAGATCAACTGCTTCTCACCATTTCATCTAGTCATTTAGTCTCATCATGTCAAATTTTGATGCCAACCCATGAGCTCTATCAGGTCGGATTTTGGTGCAAGCCCACTGAGCTCTGTCAAGTCAAATTTGGATGCTAACATTCGGCATTGAGATATGCAACTATGCTGGATATGAGTACTATACATGTCTGATAGGTTTAGGGCGTATCCAAAGAATAAGGACATAATTGAAATTAACACACTCATCAGCACCAACTTTCACACCAAATAATTCTCTTTAGAGCAGTATTAAGTGCTCTATGATAGGATGAGTCACCCTAACTGCTCTCTTGTGTTGTTACTATGCAAGTAGGTTACCAGTAATAGCCAAGCTAACGACCTGAGTTGGGACAATCCTATCCCACGGATTTGTCTATGCAATATCAAATTAATCATGCGAACAATGTTGTCCTCCGTCTTACATTCAATGCATCCATCCATCAATGCTATTGATTGCATCAATGCCCCCATATCACGATTGTTGGTGCCGGACCACCAGTAATATGTTAATGCAATCATCTATTGGTACGTCTTGAAATTGATCATAACTGATGTGGCAAGCCAACTAATGAGAGCTTGCCACAACCGTGGGCCTATCATTGAGAATCTGATATGTGGTTGAGTCCTTCAAATTTGGAACTTTCATTAGGTTGGTGAGGGTTGGGCTCATGATCGCGAACGGTTTTTTTATATGCATGACAAGCAGACTATTCACATCAGTGAAACGCAGGGGCAAGATCTTTAGGCGAGATGTATAGGCTATTATCATAACAGTTAGCCTACATGCCCATGTGCTTGACGGCATATGACAGCCCTTCACCTGAGGGCCTCCAGGAAATTTCTTTTCGATCCTATCATAATGCTGTCTTCTGCTGTCTCAAATCTTTTCTGTTATTAAGATAATGCTTGACTTGGGTACTGGACGATCCTCCATCAAATACTCTTCGGCAGGTGGACTTCCACCCTTTATACTTTTAGACCGGAGCATCAGCCCTAGCACGACCGTCATCATCCAGGCTAATCCTACTGACTTGAATGGGCAACCCCCTCCAGTGCCGTGGTTGGCCGGATTTTGGGCGAGATCAACTGGAAATTAAGGCGCGATGGATCGGACAATCTCGACCGCTAATTCTCTGTTCCTTCGAGTCTACTCTCCACGCCGACTGGACAGCGACACAGTGCGTGGTGGGACACCGGGAGTGGGAGCTGATCTAATGATGAGGAATTAGTCGGTTTAGGGCGGCAAATTAAAACTTTAAAAACAAGTAAGAGAAGGAGAAGATAAATCAAATGAAACCCCACTCCTCTTTGTCTCCGCTCACCGTCGTGGTGATATAAATAGACCCCCTCATCCTCACCTCAGTCCGCACCGAGGCCCCATATCTCTCCACCGCCGCAAGCTAGCTCCCTCCCTCTTTTTTATTTTCTCATTTTCACGATTTAAAGAAAGAAGAGTTGGTAAATTTAATCAGCGGTCGATGGGGAAGGACGTGGAGGCCGAGTTCACCGCGAAGGACTACACGGACCCGCCGCCGGCGCCGCTGATCGATGCGGAGGAGCTGGCCAAGTGGTCGCTTTACCGGGCGGTGATCGCCGAGTTTATCGCGACGCTGCTGTTCCTCTACATCACTGTGGCGACGGTGATAGGCTACAAGCACCAGTCGGACCCCAACGTGGGTGGCGCCGACGCGGCCTGCAGCGGTGTCGGGATCCTCGGCATCGCCTGGGCTTTCGGAGGGATGATTTTTATCCTCGTCTACTGCACCGCCGGCATCTCTGGTGGGTTTTGCTTTTCTTTTTTTTTTTTCTTTCCCCCCCCAAAGTTTAGAAAGTTATCCGCTTCTACTAGAAAGGACGTCAGGTGAAGGTGGCAGGATGATAATTTTGCACCAGAAAGTGGTAGGATGATAATTTTTGTGAAAATAAGTCTAAACTGTTTCTGACTTCTTGATGTCTTATTCTAACGGGGAAAAGTATAGAGATGAGTTTTAAAATTTTGATGTGGTTTTGTCAATGTCTGGTTCTTGTGAAAATAAAAAAAGAAAAAGAAAATGTTGGATAGACCTACTTGTTAACCGTTTAGGATAAGAGTAGAGGGAAAAGGAAATTCCTGCATATGTTACTGCAGCATTATTTAGTTGTGCTACCGTAAGCCCAAACGTTGGTTGGTACACGCTTTTCCTAACGACGCTTTTGTTTCAATAAAAATGTTTACATAGGTTTAAAAGAGTATTTTTTTGTTGTTTATTAAACAAAAAATAAAGAAGGAATCATTACCATTTAATGATTTAAACTCAAGAATTCGACACTAGGTTTGACCGAGCTTGATGGACAAAAATCTACAAAGCCTTCGTTCATATTGGATCCGTCAGGATGGCTGTTGTGCATTTCTTCTCAACATAAACTATAAGCATCTGATTCCTCCTCTCTGTCTCTCCATCTCCTTTGTGTTTTCTGCTGTGCATGGATGCAGGCGGTCACATAAACCCGGCGGTGACGTTCGGGCTGTTCCTGGCTCGCAAGGTCTCCCTGATCCGGGCCCTTCTCTACATGATCGCCCAGTGCCTGGGAGCCATCTGCGGCGTGGGCCTTGTAAAGAGCTTCCAGAAGGCCTACTACAACCGCTACGGCGGCGGTGCCAACGAGCTCAGCTCCGGCTACTCCAAGGGGACGGGACTCGCGGCGGAGATCATCGGCACCTTCGTCCTCGTTTACACCGTCTTCTCCGCCACCGACCCCAAGCGCAACGCCCGCGACTCCCACGTCCCGGTATTAACTCTACTCCTCTCTCTTCTTTTTTTATTTTATTTTATTTTTATTTTATTTTGGTGGGGCTGTCGGCATTTGATAATGTGTACCATACATCGTAGTTTACATCTTCCTCCCATTATACGATCTCATTGGGGGTTGGTTGGGGTTGAGGTAACCATAACAGTTGACTGAAATTTTAATTTGGTTTGGAAGTGGGTCCAAGTTGGGCCCCGGTTTAGCGTCTGCCAGTCTAAGATTTCGCCCACGGCCCGCACAATACTTGACGGGTCCTGTGTCATGGCTGGCTTGGATCTAACTTGTCAGGACTAAAGCTGGAACCTTCATGTCCACTTGGATTTGATTCAATTTCACAGGATCCTCATTTGGAGGCTGGATGGGATGAGTCTGCGTCGGATTCAGCTTCGATCATAATCTTTGGGAAGCTTACCGGAAAATTTAACATCTACTCAACCCTCTTGCACTTCTACCTTTAACCGGTGTCAAGTAGGTAACAGAATTTAGTGCGAGCAATCCATGCTATTCATATATAATTACGATCATACCAAGGACTGTCTCCAAATTGCTATGCTAACACTAGGTTATGTGCCTCCCTAGGAATTTCTTATTTGTATCCCATGAATATATAACAAAGTGACATATGAGCCCTAACTGGGGAACATAAAACTGGACTTAGTTGAACCAAACCTAAAAATTTTGATCTACCTCTTAAACCTAATTTGAAGATTTTTTTTTTTAATAAATAAACAACAATGGTCTAAATAAGAGGAGAAAGCCTTTTGGTAATACTCTTACCTCCAAGGTCCCAATGAATGCTGGATTTGACTAAAGTATTTGGATACCGATCAAAAAAAAAATTTCACCAACATGATAAACCATCATCTTCCCGCTTAAATTAATGTTAATGATGAATATCTATATGTGATCTTATATACTTTTGTACAAAACTTGTATCCTCTGCGTATACAAATGAAGGGGTCGGACTAGTCTGTTTGGTATGGTAATTTTCTTCTGTGGTGAACACCTCTATTCCTATAACCAGCCAAAAAAATCGATACGGCTAGCAAGAAAAATTGCATATGGAGAATTATTTTGGCAATTTTTCATTGTCTTGGTTATCACAACGCAAATGATATAATAGTAACCTCATCTGCAGTCACCTTAAATTAATGTAAAGAATTCAGCTTTTCACTGGTCGTATCAGAACATTCCTGAGGTGGAGGCATAATTTCAGTTGAATGTCACAGTTATCTTTACCACGATCCTTTTTCTAGCTTATACGGCAACAATATTTGTGGGTATCTTTTTTTTGATTTCTATTGGTTTCCATCATCTGTCCAGGTTTTGGCTCCACTCCCTATCGGTTTTGCAGTGTTCATGGTCCATCTAGCCACAATTCCTATCACCGGGACTGGCATTAACCCTGCCAGGAGCTTCGGAGCTGCTGTGATCTATAACGAGGATAAGGCCTGGGATCATCAGGTAATAATATACCGATTTCTAAAATATCTCTATGCGACACGGTTTTTGCTTGCATGTTTTTGGTTTATTAATGTTTAGAGACTTAACACAACGAACAAAACCAATTAAGGACCTGGCATCAGGCAAGGGTCCACGGTTGACCGCAAACAAACAAATCCTCTCCCGAAAATATAAACTCGATCAGGCTAGGGTGCGCCGATACTGTACTTTTAAAAAAAGGTCCATGGATTTGGATTTTGGAACAACTTTGGATGCTTCTGGCCTGTTCTTTATCGTTTTAATGAACAAAACCCAAGATTTAAACCCTCAAATCTCTTCCAATTAAGGACAAGTCCTTGATTAAGGTGGATGTGCCAAGCCTGGACTTTTATTTAAAAAAAGTCGAGCAGATCCTCCAACCTTCAAGGACTGGGAAAATCTCAATGATCATATAGAAACTTATGGTGATTTTTTGATGTGGTACTCTACAGTGGATCTTCTGGGTGGGGCCTTTCATTGGTGCCGCGATTGCTGCAGCTTATTACCAATACGTCCTGAGAGCTAGTGCTGGGAAGCCTTTGGGATCCTACCGTAGCGGCTGATCTCTCTTCTTCTTGAACTGAAGAAGAACAGTTATGGAGCATAAAATTGTAGATAAAAGGCCTGCCTCTACTACTGGGGGTGTTGCTTTGTGCTGCTACATTGTTCGCAACCATTGGGATTTCATTTACCGGCGTGTACGAGTGCTTCTGGGTGTTGTCATCTTCTAGCTAATCGCTTCTCCCTCTTCCACTTCTCTTTGCATCTGTAATTAAATTACTACGTAAGGCTATGAAATTTCTATCCTTTGTCATCCTTCCCTCCATTATCCATAACTAATTGTATCAAAGTGACTTTGTGATCCACCAACCACGAAGCCTGAAAGGGGAGAGAAAAAAAGAAAGAAAGAAAATGCGCCATTCATTAAAAAAAGACACAAAAATAGTGGACTAACTGATATCTGATGGTAGGCTACAATTAGAACTAAAAGTGATCGACCAATCTCAGGTGCTGATGAATATAATAAATAGCTGATTATGATTCCTTTCGGACAATGCAGAGTGCACTATCCTGCTGCAATTATGTTTTGAGGATTAACAAAGTCCAATTAATGCTATACATTCATCTTGAGAGCGTAACTTAATTGGGTGAACATTTAACAACAGGCATACAACACCTGCATCATTGTTCTGGGATAGGAGGCCAGCATGCTTCACCTCTAAGGTTCTTTTTGATTGCTTCTCTTACCTGTATATATGCTTATTAAGCTAAGATATATAGAAAGCATTCAGAGTTATATATCGGAAAACCTATGCAAGCGCGCTCTTCGATTTTACTTCAACAATGTGGCTTGGCTTGGTTTCAACCACACAAGCCGCTCAATTTACAGTCCTGGATCTCGTTGCATGTGGAGCTTGTGTGCGTTGCTCTTTTAAGGGACCTCCTGTTCAAGTTATAGATCAATAAGGTGCTAATTTGATATAGACACATAAGGAATTGTGGTCTGTAGCTCTGCTTTTGTTACCTGGCCAAGCTGACCTCATCCCCTTCCCGAGTATCCTGCAACATGACATTCGATTTGTGAGCTCCCTCTTACGATTTTTGCCGCTCTTCTTCAATCTTCCTGGATTCACTTAGTTTATTATTTTTCATTCTGCGGTGGATAAAATGTAACGGTGTCGCTTTGATGGTGATGATCACAAACACAAGATTTAGCAAGTAATGTTATAATTTATATGATTAAATTCATTCGGCCACACTAACATGCATCAAGATTTATTTTATATATTTTGATTGATCTGGACTCTAGCTAAAGATAAATCTCCGATAAAATGATAGAGATATATTAGATGGTTTGATAAAATTGAGTCTACACAACTATCGTGATAAAGTCCATCTTCCAATAACTGATTCTGAAGGGTGAGACACGTTATAAAAAGGACTTCTATAGACTTGGTCTCCGACTCAATCCAAGAACTTGTGAGATCTTCCTTATCGGATATACTCGGATAAAGATTGAAAAATAAAGATGCTGCTCAACGATAATGAGAAGCATCCAGGATTAGTTTTCTTATGGTTGCAGGTGGTTGTAGGTTGTAGATCGTTGCAGGTTTTAAATCATTGACTCGTTTGTGCTTGAACAATAAATACTGGATGTATGATTATTTTCGCATTCAAAATTAAAATTTTTTTACAAATTACTGTAGGGAGATGAATAGTAATGGCAGGTTTATGCTATGGCCAACACCAACATTAGCCTTTAATTAGAGAAACATAGAGAAAGAAAAAATTATCTATCGCAAATTTGGATTGTGGGGCCATTCCATTAGGTATTTGGTGAGGATGGATGATCATTGTCTATTGCAAATTTAAAATATTGGCATGGAAGGACGGATGGAAGAATTAGAACCCTTCCCTTCCGAAGGATGGAGAAGGGAAATGTTAGTTAATGTGCAAAGCTCAACTTTCGAGTCAGTGTGACGGATTGATGAGCTACTCTGTTCCTACTCTAAAATTGATTATATTTGTGTATTGGGTGGTGACCTAGCCATTCTAGATAATGGTATCATGATTAAATTAAGTGCCGTGGTTGCATGCATTGTTAAAGTTTCCACGAATAATAAATCTATGAATTATTGGCATGTTGTTGCATCGGTTGATTTCCATGATTTGCTGACACGAGATTTAGCACGGCGAATCGGTTTGATCAGCTTGTGTGAAGCCTCGACATTTAGAAGTGAAGTATCCATGGTTTTGTCTACCTGCGTTTGTTGATCGAAAGGGCTTCAGCCACCTCCATCTTGACGTCGTCCCACGGACGCAACATGATAGTTAGGCTCGCTACCATGATGCATACTTTTGATGGTTTCATGATTTTGGACAAGACACATGGCTTCATTAAAGGCTGGCCGAAGAGGCTTCCAGGTTGGTGTGACAACAGATTCATAGCCAGGCCCTAGGTCTCTAAGAAGAGAAGGGGAAAAAAAAAAAAAAAACTTTGTTGTGCATTCGAAGCTCTTTCTCCGGATAAGATGCTCACCATTGGGAATTTTGAGCAAAGAAATTCTGTTGAGGCTTTCCAGACCTAGGGTTTATATGCCATGTCCAAAGAATAGCCCAAGCGTCTCTTCGGACAAGGCCCCCGTGAGCCACCCTTGAGGGAGTCCATCTGATCTCCGCCACGCTTTGTAGCTTGGACGTATGGTCTGTTTGCTGGTGGAGCTTCCACCTTCTTGGAGTTCCAGGAACTTCTTTGGCATAGAAAATGATCGATCAATGGCACCATCATACGTACCTCCAGATTTTCCAATAATTTGGATTTTCCAATAGTGATATTTTAGGTCGGCTGCATAAGACAGAATTTCCAACTGCAAATGGAATAATTGTAGAGGAATTGGAGAGTTGGGAAGAAGGAATGCAGGGTGAAGATCAAAGATTACAGCAGGATCGAAGCACTCAAAGTGCAAGCTTCTGATACGATGAAGAAATTGAGAGTATGGCTATGAATCACCTTATCGAAAGGTGGTCATGCTGTTATGTATCTTATTACTGTATAAATTAAGGATTGAGTTTCCTTATAAGCAATGAATGAAAATTATTATCGAAACGATACAAACTTAGGATTTATCTGGATAATTGGACCTAAAATATTATAAGATTCATAGGACGTTGGACCGGTATAACCAGTAAAATCAAGCTAGGATAGATCTATATTTATAAAGATCCAAAATATTTTGGAAGTAGGCCGCCCGAATTCTACAGGGAGGAAAAAACGATTTGCAGATTTTCTTCATCAATTTTGCCATGATTTGCGCCTTGATGTTGGGATAATTGAGCTTGCGGTTCAAGATTCTTGCACCCCCTGTATAAGGCAATAAATTTGAGGACAAACTTGTTGATATATTGATAGAATAAATCAACAAGTTTGTCCTCGAATTTACTGTTTGATTTTGGTCATTTGAGTTCAAATTTTGGTCTCCCATGAATGCCTGATACTGTTTATAAGAATAATAATTCATATGAAAGTCATTACTATTTTTCACGATTCATCATGGTAAAGTAAACTTTGTAGGTTGGGAGTTCTCGACATTAGAAAGAAAATGCTTTACATACCCTAACAAGTGCCCAAGCTGGTTTGCAGGTAAAATGGGCATTAAATCCTTGAAGAAACTATACGACCTAGCTACGAAAGCATACAAAGCTCAGCATGGCACTCCTTCTGGCTACATGCTATGGTTTGTAAGCCAATACTCTATTAGAAAAATAAAATTATCTTCTATTTGTATATGAAAATATAAGTTATATAAACTTTAAATCCTCAATCCTTTTGGAACAAGTTGGCTGCTAATTAGAAGATGATGTCCCTTTTTTTTTTTTGTTGATTGAAGTGAGTCAAGGAAAGCCTACCTCGGTAATATTATTAGTTAAAGGGGCTCTCGTATGAGAAGATAATGTTGTTGTGAAGACATTCTTCTGAATGAATATTATTGAATGTATTTTTTTCTCCTCAAGAAAAAGGATTCTCTCAAAAACAAAATAAAATAAAAAGCCTACATACACCCTGGCCTAAATATTAAGAGCCAGAATTCTCTCAGCCAGTTCTTCGATCATGATTCCTTGATTTTCAACATGGTTACAGCTAGATGGACTCCACATGCTTTCCCTAACTTTATTTTCTTTTAAATTCACATCAAATTTTTGTTTAAAAGACAGTTCTTTATTAGTGGAACAAAAAAATATTGATTCAGAAAGTCAAATTCCTTTTTTTTTTTAAATTCTATTTGATGTAATTATAATCGATCCAAATAATCAAGAGAAATACATATAAATACAAATGGTGAAGAGATTAATAAGATGCAATAGGATCATTCATCTGATGGGATAGTCAAGCATGAGCTAATTCATAGATCTTTAGTTTTTGATTGTCGAGAAATAGAGATTTTATAGATCAAAACTAATGCATACTCAAATCATGGGCTATCCTGCAAATCATAGGTGATTGTGATATCAGGAGTTGGCTGGCCCTCTCCTGTTCAAGGTCAAACCGGAGAGAATCTGAACTCAAATATTAATCCAAGAGAAATTCTTTGTGCATCACGGGCAGCGTAGAAAATTCAACATAGAGTGCACCGCTTTATGTGATTGATCCACGTAGCTACCACTTTCTAACGTGCATTTAATGCCTGCAGTTTTAATTTTTGTTTAAAAATTTTGTATAATGAAAATATCCATGTTCTTTGAAAAAAATTATGATATTCTGTGGCATATTATGATTTCTTACATGTAGGATGTTATAATATGGCTTAGAAAATTATAACATCATGTGGCATATTATGACATCCTGCATCAAATTATGACTTTCTACATGCAGAATGTCATAATATAGAAAGAGCATTTTTGTCCAATCACTTTCCAACATGCATTTAATGCTTATAGTTCTATTTTTTCGTTTGAAAATTTTGAATGATGAAAATACCTCTGTTCTTTAAAAAAAATCATGACATTCTGTAGCATATTATGATATCCTATACTAAATTATAACTTTCTGCATGCATGCAGGATGTTATAATATGGACATAAGATGTCATAATTTTTTTCAAAGAGTAAGTATTTTCGTCATTCAAAATTTTTAAATAAAAAAATAAAACTGCAAACATTAAATATGTATTGAAAAGTAATGGCTACGTGGACCAGTCATATAAAGCAGTACACTCCATGTCGGAATTTCTTTGTCGCCCGGGGTGCACAAAGAATTTTCCATTAATCCAATGCACTAGTGGGCGAGAATCTCGTATTTGAATGTGTGTAATGTAAACAATCACCACATTCGGTTAGGGCTTATCAGCACACACTCATTCCAACCCAACATTCTATTTTTGGCTTGCACTCTTATTTGGCTCTTTTCTATGTTTAACAAGTCAACACATATTCATATTTGGCTGGCACTCCTATTTAGTCTTTCTCCTTGTTTAGCTATTCTACATTTGGTTTCTCTTTACTTAGTATGTAATCGAGATATTCCTTCTTCTTGTAATTGCTACAATAGCTAGACCTTGTAATCTATATATACTCCTATTGGAGAACAATGAAATGCAAGAATCAGAAATTATTCTCAATAAAGATATTACCTTCTATATGGTATCAGAGCCTTGAAGCTCCAACGAGCATCTCTTCTTCTTCGTCCTTCTGTGCTCTCTCAAGGCCACCAGTTCATCTATCTCCACCTCCTCCAATCCCTCTTCTCCTCCTCCACCCAACACAACGATCCCTCTCACATTTCCATCGGCACAGCATTTTCTATCTATCAAATTAAATGCATCCAATTTTTTGATCTAGAGAAAGCAAATTACTCCCTTCTTAAAGGGTCAAGGCCTGTTTGGATTCCTTGATGGCTCTCACCCACAGCCCACCGATCCGATTGCCGCTACTGCTTGGCAACAACAAGATGTCCAACTCGTAAGCCTTCTTGTTGCTTCATTATCTGAAGATTTGGTTCCTCTTCTTCTTGACAAAGAGACTAGTTTTGAGTGCTGGACCACTCTTCATGAAGCTTTTGGTTCAGCATCTCCTACCAGGCTCATGTCTCTGCATCTAGAGTTGTAGAATCTACGTCAAAAATCAGATGAGACTATCACCTCTCTGCTCCGACGTGCCAAAGCTGTTGCTGATGAACTTGCTGCCTCTGGTAATACTCTCAAGCCAACCGAATTTAATCTTCATGTATTGCGTGCTCTATGTGATGATCTACAAGATGCGGTCTCTGGCATTCTCAACCGACACACCCCTCCGACATACACTGAACTTCATGGGCTGTTACTTAGCCATAAAAGCATGCGGGCATTTAGAAAATTAACTGTTGCTGATGCCACTCCTACCAATCCTACCGTCAATACTGCTTAACGGTTCGTCCATTCTTCTAATGACCCTAGGCCCTCTATTGACCGTGGCTTTACTCGAGGTCGTGGAGGGCAAGTTTGGTCGAGGTCGTGGTCGTTTTGGTCCACCTGGTGGCCGTGGTTCTCAATGGTGTTCATTTTGCAATCGTAACAACCACTCTAATACCACATGCTTCTATCATCCTCAGCAACCATATCCATACTTTTCCTCTCCACAACCCAATGCCAATTTCTCATATTCACCATATCCAAATCCAAATCCATCTCAACGTCACCCTAATCCACCACTTCTCCCTACCCCTCACCCCTCCACTGCCCTCACTTGGTACCCAGATACCGGAGCATCTCACCATATCACTCCTGACATTCATTCTATGTCCTCCTATGATGAGTACACCGATCCTGATCAGGTGCATGTAGGCAATGGTAAGGGATTACATATATCACATATTGGTCATAGTTCTTTTTCCTCTCCCTACTCTTCTCTTTCTTTTCAGTTATCTAACATCTTACATGTTCCTTCTATTTCTAAAAATTTACTTTCCGTACAACAGTTTGCAAAAGACAACAATATCTTTTTTGAATTTCACCCCTCTCATTTTCTTGTGAAGGATCGAACTACCAAGACCATAGTGTTATCCGGTCCGAGTAAAAGAGGATTATACACTCTCCATTCCAGCCCTTCTCCATTGTCTGCATCTGTTCACATAGCCGAGAGTACCACTCTTGATGGCTGGCACAACCGTTTGGGCCATCCCCATTATCGCTTGCTTCGCTCCATGGTGAAGATCAATAATCTACCCTGCAAGTCTGCACATCTTCGTCCCCTTTGTCCCTCATGTCAATTAGGCAAGTCTAGTAAGTTGCATTTACCTCCGTCCCATCGTCGCAGTCAGTTTTCATTAGATCTTATTTATAGTGATGTTTGGAGTCCTTCCCCTACTCCATCTTTGTTAGGACACCGCTACTACATAATTTTTGTTGATGATCAAAGTAAATATATTTGGTTTTATCCATTAATGCGCAAATCTGATGTATTCTCTACTTTCTTACAATTTCAAGCCTTGGTTGAACGGCATTTCTCTCATACTATTAATCAATCCAAACTGACTGGGGAGGAGAATTTCGCTCTCTTCCTCAATTTTTTCATAAAATTGGCATTACCCATCGTGTTGCTGCTCCTCACACCCACGAGCAACAAGGAGCTGTCGAACGTCGTCACCGTCATATTACGAAAACCGGCCTATCCCTTCTTGCTCATGGATCCGTGCCCATGTCATACTGGCACTATGCCTTTGAAACAGCTATTTTTCTCATTAATAGGATGCCATCTAAAGTCTCTAGTGATGTATCACCCTTCGAACTCATTCACAACAAACCACCATCCTATGCCTTCCTACGAATTTTTGGGTGTCTTTGCTATCCTCTTCTTCGTCCTTACACTCGGCATAAAATGGAGTATCGGTCTCAACCGTATGTGTTTCTCGGCTATAGTCCCTCTCATAGTGCCTATCGATGTCTCGATTTAAAAACAAATCGTACATATATCGCTAGGCACGTTCGCTTCGACGAATCTACCTTTCCTTTTCAATCTCAGTCTTCATTAACTTGTCCACCACCATCATCTCCCTCTTCCCCACCTTGGGGCATTACATTACTTCAACCTCTACAAGAGGCCACCCCACTACCATCCATTCCTCCACCGATTCCACATTCTCCTTTGCATCGTCTGTCCAACTCATCATCGGCTGCATCCTCCTTTTCTCGGTCTGCCTCAACACCTTCCCTTCCTATGCTTTCCCCTACAACTAGCTCCCAGCAAGACAAAACCTCCCCTGACCCACCTGCCCAACCCACCCGTACACATTCCATGGTACTTCGACCCCGTTCCAACCAACCATCCGCCCTCACCACCACTATCCTCACCATAGAACCTACTTGCTTTACTCAAGCCTCTAAACACTCTGAGTGGCATGCTGCAATGACTGAAGAATTTAATGCCTTAATTCGCAATGGTTCGTGGTCTCTTGTTCCACGTTCATCTCATCAAAAGAATTTGGTTGGGTGTAAATGGGTGTACAGGATCAAGAGAAAAGCTGATGGGTCTCTCGAGCGTTACAAAGCGCGTCTAGTTGCTAAAGGATTCCATCAGCAACTTGGCCTCGACTACAACGAGACATTCAGTCCGGTTATCAAACTTACCATCATTCGGTCTATTCTAAGTATTGCAATCTCTCAAGGTTGGTCCATCCGGCAATTAGATGTTCATAATGCCTTTTTACATGGCAACCTAACAGAAGAAGTTACATGTCCCAACCACCAGGGTTTGAGGACCGCGACCATCCAGATTATGTCTGTCATCTCCACAAATCTTTATATGGGTTAAAACAAGCACCCCGTGCCTGGTTTCACCGTCTCTCCCAGTTTCTTCTCCGACTAGAGTTTGTTGCCAGCAAAACTGATCATTCATTATTTATTTTAAGGATGAGGTCTCATGTTCTCTATGTGCTCATCTATGTTGATGATATTTTGGTAACCAGCAATGACTCCAGTCAAATCTCTCTTCTCCTTCAACAGCTTGCTAAGGAATTTTCTATTAAGGATCTTGGTGATCTCCATTTTTTCTTAGGAATTGAGGTTGTTCGGAACTCTACTGGATTATTATTATCTCAAAACCGCTACATTAAAGATCTTCTTTTAAAGGCAGGCATGGTTGATTGTAAACCTGTTCAGACCCCAATGGCCATGACAAAGGATTCTGATTCAGGGGGTGCTCCCCATCCGAACCCCACACAGTATCGCTCCATTGTTGGGGCTCTTCAATATGTTACATTGACACGTCCGGATATTTTCTTTGCAGTGAATAAAGTATGTCAGTTTATGCAGTCTCCTAATACTGATCACTGGATTATGGTCAAACGTATCTTACGGTACCTTCAAGCTACAGCTGATCATGGATTACACATTCGCCGATCAACCTCTCGCTCTCTCCAAGCTTTTTCGGATGCAGATTGGGCGGGTATTGGGACTGATAGGCATTCCACTGGGGGCTATGCAATCTTTCTCGGCCCCAACCTCATTTCTTGGGTATCTCGTAAACAGAAAATAGTTGCCCGCTCGTCCACAGAGTCTGAATATAAAGCCTTAGCAGATGCATCAGCTGAACTTATCTGGCTTGAGTCATTATTTCAGGAACTTGGCCATCCCTTACATGGTCCCCCGATTCTATGGTGTGACAATATTGGGGCCACTTATCTGTCGGCCAATCCTGTTTTCCATGCTCGCACGAAACATGTCGAAATTGATTTTCATTTCGTTCGTGAACGTGTTGCAAGACATCAACTATCTGTTCAGTTCATCTCCACCCAAGATCAGCTTGCCGATATTCTCACCAAGCCCTTGGGTACCTCCCTTTTTAGGTTCCTAAGGGACAAGCTGAAGATTCGTGCTCCGATCCTTCATCTTGAGGGGGTGTATCCGCACACACTCATTCCAACCCAACATTCTATTTTTGGCTTGCACTCTTATTTGGCTCTTTTCTATGTTTAGCAAGTCAACACATATTCATATTTGGCTGGCACTCCTATTTGGTCTTTCTCCTTGTTTAGCTATTCTACATTTGATTTCTCTTTACTTAGTATGTAATCGAGATATTCCTTCTTCTTGTAATTGCTACAATAGCTAGACCTTGTAATCTATATATACTCCTATTGGAGAACAATGAAATGCAAGAATCAGAAATTATTCTCAATAAAGATATTACCTTCTATAGGGCTGGAATTGGGCCGGGCTAAGCCAGGTCATACCCCTGCTTGAGCTCAGCTTGAAAAAATTTTTCGATCTTCAGACTGGACTTAAGCCCGATTAGTTTAGAAAAAAATCGGTCCGAGCCCAATTGGGCCAACCTGAGCCTACTCTTCACTGCTTCATAGCATGGGCCCCCACCTCTGCATTGTCGTCTACTTCATCTGCCGCCACCCACGTCGATCGCCCAGCGCACCCTCATGGCCGTCGTTGTGTCCATCTGTTGCTGTTGGAGTACCCACCCTTCTCCGATGACTGCCGCCGTGCTGACCCCCTTCTCCATCTCCCCTCTGTTAGCCACCATACACGTTGATCCCCCTAATTGAGTCCGTACGACCGTCATCGCATCCACCCACTGCCACTGGAGCACCCACCCTCTACGACGACCGTCGCCACGCCGACCCCTTCCTCCATGTCCCCTCCGTCAGCACCAAGTCATAGGTGAAATACAAGGGTTGATATCACAGTGCCAAAAAGAAAAAAAAATCCACAACCACGCTTCTCCTCCCACCCTGCGTGCTTGCCGTCATCCGCACCGCACCCCCCATGACCCCTGCTCGTCGCTCCTCCGCGGTCCCTCATGCCCCCATGCGGCTCTCTCGTACCCCGCACCCATGCCCCCCACAGTCTCTCCCCTCCCTCGGCACTGCATTCACTATCCTTTTTCCCCTTCTGCCGTTGCTTGTTGCACGCAGCTCCGCGCACCCCCATCCTACCCTCATTTTCCCCTCCGTCAGCATTAGGCCTGTGTGAAACCGTCAATCAGGACAAATCTCAGAGCACAATAGATGGCATGTAATCAGGAATTTGTGAAATGCCAAGGTAACGTGGTGTGTTATTCGGACGGAGGATTTAGGCTGATATTCGAGCTCGGGCTCGGGCCGGACCAAAGGTCTGTTCGAGCTCGGTCCGAAAGCAAAATAAGTTTATTTTTTGGTTCGAGCCCGGTCTAAATGATTTCGAGCCGAGCCTAAAGCCCGACCCAAAGCCAATCCAACGGTGAATCCTTTTCGACCTTCAAATTAATCCTGTAAACACATCAAATGGGGTCGGGGTCCATTTAATTCAACGAGTCGGGTGGCCGTTCCTGTGAGGGACGCCCAAACTAATCAATTGCAACGTCCCGTTTCATCGGATTGGTCCCCACGACTGGCCCCCCATCAGGCGTGAAGAAGTAAGAGAGGTTCACGAAAGGTAGAGAGAGAAATCACGAGAGCATGACACGCTTTAATATAGTTTTGGTATGCATTGATTCACCTTCCGCATGCGCTGGTTCTTAGCAATTATGCAGGGATAAGGATAGAGAAGAGGTAGGCCGCTGCAATTCTTTGTTATATTCCACGGCTTAGCCTTTGCTGATTTTAGAAGCAATGCCCACTTTGTACACGGGCCACTACCATGTGCATAGGCAAAACTGCCCCTTCTCATTCAAATGTAGCAGGCAAGACATAATGAATGCATTCCAAAACGTGATGCAATTTTATAATGGTAATTTTAACTGGATAATTTGAACGCATCTTCTTTGCAAATAAATAAACTTGTTTCATATTAATTTTCTAGATATAGGAAACCATCATTCAAATATAGACTAATATCATTCGACGAAAGAGCATGCCAAATGTGTCTCCAGTAATAGTGCTGACCATTTTGATGATTGACGGTTATTACTGAAAATAATGTAGTAAGAAGATACCATTTGAACTCTCTCTTGCAACATTACAATATTTCTACCATAGCGCCTCCACCAAATCAACTATTTATCCCTTATTTAGCACTAGGGTTATTCTTGAAGTGGATGTTTGACTTATTTTAAATTGTGCTTTAATTTTGATATTTTTTTTGATACAAACGGACGGTCACGTTAATCTGGTGCGAGAGTAGTCCAAAAGGTCAAGATACACAAAATCCCGCAATATCAATGGGCAGTCATCTCCCTGTCCCTATAGCCAATCGATTGAGTATTCAGCAACAAAAGCCGTCATCCGATCTGCTGCAGTGTTGGCCTCTCGATAGATATACCGGACTCGCATTACAGCAGATTGGTGAAGAGAAGTCCAGACATCTCGGATAAGCGGATGAACCTCGAGCTGTCAGGCATCTCTCTGATTCTAAGAAATAACGATAGCAGTCACCCTCCAGAAAAATTCTCTCTGCATGAAGCTGCTGTCTAGCAAAGATGACGCCAGCCCAAGCGGTGTGAAGCTCCGCTGCTGGAATCGAAGGCTCCAAAAGATGAGATCCACCAGCTGCCAAAAGTTATCCATCCGGACCACGGATAACGAAGGCCACTCTGCCTTTTTCCTCCCCTCTCTGACACTGCCATCAAAGTTAACCTTGACAAACCCTGAGGGAGGGGCTCTCAGAAAATGAATTGAACCCTATGGGTCGTTGCAGGAGCAGTCAGGGAGCTCCAGAGATTGGGGATGTTAAAGAACAAAGTAGCAATATCAAACTGGTAGTACTCTTGAGCTAAACAGATCATTCGGTCTAGCATCCGATGGACAGGAATAACTTCATGATCAGAGACAAAGCTGTTCTTAGACAGTCAAATTTGATAAGCAATATAAGCTATCCACTCACCAACTATAGGCATCCTATCAGTCACACTCTGAAGGATAAAGGTAAGAAAGGATGCCAACCATGGATTAATGCTTGTCTCCCATGGGTAACCCCTCGTCTGTCTCTAAATGATCCTCGTTCTAAGGCACTGCAGGACTGCGTGCTCCACAGACTCATCCTTCATACCACAAATCGAACACAAGGTCGAAATCTCCATGTCCCTCACCCTGAAGAGTGTTCGAGTAGGGAGATGGTTTCAGAAAAGTTTTCAAAAAAAATCTGTACCCTAGGATGAGTGACAACTCTCCAGATCCATACAGCCTCAATCCATTTGGAAGACGTCGATCTGTACAAAGGGGAGAGATCCCTCAAGGGAACTCTTAGGTAGCAAGGACGATCCCAAATTCTCGTATTCTGAGTGGAGTGCACTGAAATCGAGATGGCAAGGATCTGCTCTGCAAAAGACTGCCCAAAAAGTCGGATGATCTCCTATGCTTGCCAGCTAGAGGCATCAATGATAATGAGATCCGACACCCTCATATGATCCTCCACCTTGCTGTTGACAAGGATGGACCAACGAGATAAAAGAATAGTCAAAATCTAAACGTCTTGAATCACCTCCACTGAACGACCATCATTGATTAAACATCTAATCTAGTCCATCACATCAGGTTTTCAAGCACAAATCTCCTTCCATATGAAGAAGCAGCCCCGAGTAGCTTGGATGGAAGTTTCATAGCTCCATCCACTATAGCAAGCCTGCATCACCGTACTCCACAAGTAGTCTGGCTGGATCAAAAATCTGGCCACATGCCTGACAAGTAAAGCCTCTCTCCTTATCAATAAGGAATGAATCTCTAGACCCCATCCCTCATAGACTGGCACACCATCTCTCAGGAGAGCAAACAGACCCGATGATGATTGCAGCCAGATCCTCACAAGAAGTTGCAAAACTGCTGCTCCAGCTCTCTGATACAAGCCACAAGGATAACCGTATGGGATAGAAGGCACATCAGAACAGAGCACAGAACAGATCTCACCAAAGTGGTCCTACCCATGAAGGAGAGGGCATTGGCCTGCCATCCCTGAAGATACTCCTGAATCCACTGCTCCAAGGGTCTGCACTCAGTCCGCTGTAAGTGATGGTTAGTGATCGAAACCCCGAGATAGATCAGCATTTTGACTGCTCCTGAATTTTCAGGATCTCCCTGATCGTCAATCTGACTTGGGCCTTAGTCTTAGGGCTAAAAATGACAGCAGACTTCTGAATATTAACCAATTGGCCAGACGTCCGGTAGTAGGCCCTGATAATAGAGGCAAAATGCTCCACATTTCAGATGGAGGCACACCTGATGAGGAGGCAGTCATCTACAAAGAGTAGGTGTGAGAGTGGCTAGACATTAGGGGCAGGCCAATATGGCTTCACGGCCTTTTCCTAAACCGCTGCTCTCAACGTCCTGGATAAGGTATCAGCACATAAAATGAATAGGTAGAAAGAGAAAGAACAATCTTGGCGAAGGCCTATAAAAAAAAAAGAAAGAACTTAGTCGAGGTTTCGTTGACGAAAATAGCGAAGCTCGGGCGCTCGACGCAGTCTATGATTTAGTTAATCCACCCCTCCTCAAAATCCAGCTCTTGAAGCATCCACCGTAAGAAAGCCCAACTCATCTAATCATACGCCCGCTCTATATCCAGCTTGATAGCCATGACACTACGAAGACATGGAGCTCTCAGGAGATCATGTATGAATTCCTAAGCAAATAAAATATTGTTGATGATCGATCGACCTTCAACAAAAACACCCTGCTCTAGGCTAATCAGACAAAGCATCAGCAGCTTTAGCTGCCCAACTAGAACCCACGCACATACCTTGTAGAAGGTGGTGCAGAGACTGATGGGCCTAAAATGCTCAGGAATCAAAGCGTCAGGCCACTTCAGAATAAGTGTAATGAGGGTCCGCTTCCACACTGTTGGAACACCTTTGGACTCGAAGGCCATCTACATCGCCTCTACCACCTCCTCCCGGATAATCGATTAGTACCGACAGAAGAAAAATAGAGGAAAACCATCAGGTTTCGAGGCCTTATCCTTACCCAAAGACCAAAAGGCCTCACGCACCTCCTCAAAAGATACTGGTCTAGTCAAAATCTCATTCTCCTGTGTGGAGATGCGGACGATCGACTGAGCATCAGGAATGGAATAGTTTTCATTTAGCGATCTCGTCAATCGATCTCTAAAAAAATGAAATATCTTAGTGCGGATCCCTCCACTCTCATCTACTATACTACTATCACTTCTCCGTAGCTACTTAATGGGTATTAAAGAAGCTTGAAATCAGATGGGATGAAAGTCGAGATACTGTATGAATTCTTATCAAGCAAAAGTTGATTTATCCCTTTCCTTTTATCTTATTCATGATTTTGGTATATCTTTTACTTTTCTTCTCATATTTAAATGCTTGGCAAATCAAAATCATCACATCATAAACAAGATAAAGAACCAAGAGCATTCCTCTAATTGTTCCAAGTCACAAGTGATCGTATTAGGGTAGGCTAAAAATATGCAAGTAGGCATAGATCTTAAAAGTTTAAACCAAGTAGTTCATCTTTTGAGCTATTCATGCTACTCAATCTGCTTGTATGAGTCAAGATACCTCAGCCAGCGAAATTGGTTTAAAAGATAATCAGCAAAAAACATATCCAATGGTTTTTAAGAAAATAATTTGGAACATACCGATTGGAGTTGAGCATTAGACCTTCGCTTTTGCTAAGAGTCATCAACAACAACATTATTTACATCATAAGAGAAGATTTTTTTTTGAAAAATAAAGTATTGGCGTGAATCGTCAGGTGATGGCCGACTAAACTGACATCCAATTAAGTCGATAACCGATTTTGATACCAGTTGACAATCTAATCCAGATTTTGATCGTTTAAATACGGCATGACCGACTAATAGTTTGATGCATAACCAACACCTCTACGTGATCTTCGACTGAGGACTTCTTCGATATTTAGTCGACTATTTCAACCTCAAAAAAATAGGGGTCGAACGACGGTTATATAATGTGAGTATTAATTATTCATAATTATGAGATCATAAAACATGATAATTATCTAGTAATGATTCATTATTCAATTCTCATGGTGGTTACTAGAATAGCTGTTTCCTTGAATCTAGTAACGTCTACGTTTTCGTATTTTAAGAGATGGAGGTTATAGAATAATGATAATTTTATCTTATATAAAAGAAAATAAGAAGGGGATCTAGAGAGATTTCTAAAATATATTTTATTGCTCTTATTTTTTTTATTTTTTTATTTTTTTTACTAATTAACTGAAATATCAGAAAATTTTTTATCGGATAAATTCTGATAAATGAACTTTCTTTTTAGATCTCCACGTAGTTCAAATGCCAGGCGCACTTACTCGATACGAGCCGGACTATTTCGTCGTAGTTCTGCAGCAGCACAAAGTACAGCAGCACCTATGCAAATAAAAAGGAGCTCTATACAATTAGTGGTTAAAATAACGCTGAGAACTCAGCCGATTATTTAATAAAAATCTATCATTTTTATAACCTGTGAACGTTTTGTTATTCCCTTTTTTGTTCTTGAGCTTTGAGCAAGTCCTGCTAACATTTCCTATGCTGGAACTTAGACGAATCAAAAGAATCATTCTCAGCTGATTCCGTTGTAAGAGGGGCATTTCAGTACGTCAAAACCAGAAGGGATCACCCGCCCAGCATCATCATTCTGCCCTTCTTTCCCCGTGCCATCAAAAAATTCCACCCCAAGCAAAGCAACCAGCCTTTCCCCTCTTTCCGTCTCACATATAAACCCCTTCACTTCCCCCAAGACCCTCACCCTCACTACCTCAGGGCACAAGAACTGATCGATGGCCACCTTTGTCGTCTTCTCTTCTCTGCTCTTGTTTTCCTCGGCGCACGCTCAACTACATCCTATAGTGCCACAGCCTCGCGCCCCACACGGTCTGGTCTTCGAGAACCCCATGTCGTTCCCTCCCTCGGCCTTCGAATTCTTCCATCCGAAGAGCTCGCCGCCGGCGGAAGCGCCACTGCCTCTGGTGTCGTCGTTCCCGGGTGCGACGTCTTCGAAGGCGAGGGCGGAGCAGGTGGTGGCGAGCGTCTGGTCGGCCCCGCCGAGCCACGGGGGCGTTGGGGCCGGCGGGGTGGCGGCGGTCGTGTTTGGGCTTGTGTTCGTGGTGCTCGTGGCCATGGGGGCCTCTTATGTCGTGGCCAAGCGTCGGGCCAACATCAGTCGGGCTCATACCTTGGTCCAGCCCGACGCAGTCTAACGAGGGCATCGCACGATATTTTGAAGTCTGTTATAAAGGACTGGTAATCTGGCAAGCAGCACCGGCCTCCCTCCTAGAATAGGTCCTATATCAAACCTCCTGCCCGTGCTTGTGGATTTAACATCTTCAGTTATTTATGTAGAAGCTATAAGCCGGTTAAGCGGTGTGGATTGGGTGTAATAGTAGTGAAGTGCTCAACAAGTTAAGCGCTTTTTGCTCGTACCAAAAATAAAAATAAAAAAGTTAAGCACTTTTACTTAAACTCGTGTGCTCCTTTTCCAGAGTCAATTGGAAAATAGTCATCAGTGCTGGCACGACCTGAATTTTATTGAGAAAAAATGCTGCAAAATTGCGAAGAGTTTGAAAATAATTTGGATGACGGAAACGTGTTAATTACAAACAATTTAAGAGCATCATGTCAAAAATAAGCATGCAAAAAGAAGATGATTCCATAATCAGCAAAATATTAGATAATTAATATGCAGTTCAGTAGGACTTTTGTTCTTGGATTGTTCATAATTTGGATTATAAAAATTTATGAATAATCAATCGATCGATCCTTGATGGATCAAGAAGAAAAATGACTCAAAAATTCATTCGGCCGATGGAAATTAGAGCATTTTCATCTATCCGGATGATATACATTGTTACCATGTCCGTCTTGCTTGTAATCAAGGGGGCTATCCTAGAAAATATGAGAAGCATCGAAACAATTTTCAGGAGGCTTGCCCTGACGGACCATGGGTTTAATTAATTCTTCGACGTCAACGCCAAGATCCATATGCTCGTGGACCGCACGTGCGCACTCCCACCCCATCTGGCCATCCATGTAATTAATTCGATTGTCCATGGTATTTTGATCCGGCAGCATCAAATCCTACATTGCCAATCCAATCCAATCCAGTCAAAACATCGAATCATTCGAAATAAACCAACGAAATTAACCGAAATCAATGGAATTATAAGATCCGGAGCCCCGTTTCTCTACGGTTCCCTTGTACTCTCCTCTTCCCCTCTCCACCTAGAACTTAGGAGATGCATCTGTGGCCGACCCTAAAGATCCGTGACTCGTTCAAGCAGGCATACCTCTGCAAGCTGGAATGGAACCTGGACCGCATCAAGCGGAGCAAACAACGCACCTCCTCCGCCTCCGACCAACCCCTCCTCCTCGCCGACTCCAAATCCCAAGCCCAAGAGGAGGGCCCCGGTCGCTCCGCTTCCCAGCTTCTTACTAAGCTCCTCGCCTTCGCCGCCGACCTCTTCGTCATCCTCACCTGCTGCTGCTGCTGCTGCTGCCGTGCAGGTAACCCTCCTACCTCTTCTGCCGCTACATAATGTTGTAAAATATATTTATCGCTCTTTCGAATTTTCTTATGGATGTTTTTTTTTCCCCCAGATTTTAGGGTTTTATATTTTTTTTCCCTGGGGGACTTCTTGTTCTCATAATATAGTGACACAGAAAAATTCTAAGGGTTACCAATTTTGCCGGACACACATCTAGTTGGAGCCATGGGTCGCAAATTCTGTCACTTTATCAGATGGTACATGCAGATTAGGAACTTCCCTGAAAATTAGGACGATTTAATGAGTGTTTTCTTTGCTTTTTTTTTTTTTTTTTTTACCTTTTAATAAGAAGAAGAAAAAAAAAAGCACATCTTTGTGTTTTCACTTTAAGCCGTATCATGTCATCCAAATTAGTAGATAGCTTGCAATTCTAGTATTGTATTTGAAACCGTAGATTAAGATAGAATTATCACGAAATAACTAGTGATATCTGAGTATAGTATGGTGTGTATCAAAATATTTAATCCTTTGTTGTGTTTGAAACCTTTGGTCACCACTCTAATCGTAAGTTGTTCGATAGATCCGTGATTCCTTGTGTTTTGCATCCTGTATGGGAATATGCGCTATATTCTTGAAGGTTCAACAAATCAAAACAGATGATGAGAAGAGTATTAAATATTGGTACAAAAAGTTACATTAAAAAAAAAAAAAAACACGTGTCAAGTTAAGCTATGGAAAATCTCTTTGGAGGGATCACGCTAGTCCAACTTAATAAAAAGGTTTTTAACATTATGTATAGCATGCATCCTATAACAAAACTATCTCATGTGACTAACACGTCCTTTTCAAGACACTCCAGCAAAATTAGGACAGATATTTGACAGCCTCACGAAGGCGGGGGGGATTCGGAGGTTGAGATTTGAGAAAAGAAGGCCATGACACAAGAGAAGTAGAAGAGGAAATGGAATAAAAGTGTTTGTGGAGTGCATCACTTCAAGGTTAGGTTAAACTTGATCGACCTTGGTTTTGTTCAATGATAGCACGTGGTCAGTTGGGCATGCGAAGCCAGATATGGTGCCCTACCTTTTCTAGATATGTTGAGTTTACAGAATGCTACTCTTTTTTTTTTTTTTTTTAATAAAAAGTTTCATGGAATCAAACAATCAAACTTCCAAATGTGTTCAATTATTTAAGAAATAGAAAAAAAATTAATCTTATAAAATACTTCATAAGTACCAGACTAATTTATGAGTGGGTTTCCCTCCTTTAACTATATAAGAAAGTTTTAAATCGAAACTTTTAGGCCAAAAGTTTTGGATTGTTTCTCGCTCTCATTAAGAACTTGTAATAAAATAAAAAACCAGCATAGAAACATTCATGCTGGGTGAACTTCGTAGTGCCATGCTAAATGCTTTATTCTGCCTCCTCCATGCTCAACTTGCAACTGTACTTCCTCCGGACTGGTCAAATTGATGATCCATACTTGTGTACACCCTGAAGTGAACCCAAAAACAGGCAACTTGGGTCTTGCTTTTCATTTAAAAAGAGCAAAGGGAAAACTTGAACAATGCCAAGTTTTACAAACTTTCATATTTTGCAGCCATCATATATTCACCACACCATCCATTAAGGCATATGGCCCTGAGACTTCATACTGCTTTAATATTGAACCATTACCTGTGGTACATGTGCATACCAACTCAGCCAGGTACTAGGAATGTTGAGTTTGGTTTGATCAACTTGAATCAAGCTTGTGGTGGTATAACCTTTCCTATTCTCCAATGCCGACTCATTCCACGTTCTCCCTCTCTCCTCAATTAAATGAAGGCCACGTCCACTCCATAAATGCCACTGTTGGGGGTAAAATTAACCTTGCCAAAGACCTCAACTTGGAAGCTTCACGTGGAGTTTTAGTGACCGCGTCTATAAACTCCGTACTATCATCGGTTTTAACCGACCCATCTTCGACTTGCTGGAACAACAGTCGCCACCTCCAGATTGCCGCATGTCGCAGTTGATCAATTTCGATCGATCCATTGTCGATGTCTGCCAACCCACCATTGGTGTCGACCCTCTTCATTGTCCGTCAACACCCTGTCGCCGATGTAGTATTGAGTCATTGCCGATCCATTGTCGCACCTCACTGACTTATCTTCGGTCTCCAACATCTTGTAACTATTGCTGCCTACAGATCATCGTTGAACAATGGCAATGACCGACCCTTCATCGGAGTCTGAGCTATCCTTGGTCCTCAGTTTTATGAGCATCAATACCTGCCATCATCCTCTTTCTCACATGTCAAATCATATTAAATGCTGCAATTCATGAGCAAAGGACAGGATTGTCTCTCTCTATATTAACGACAAAGGTAAATACTATTCTCTAGTGGGCAATAACAGTGCTCAAGTGGATCTTTTAGTATTTCGTTGTCAACAGTGGGCAACAGTGCTCGCTCAAAATATCAGACAAGTTGTAGATCCGAATTCTTCCATGTGTTGTAATCCAAATCAAGAAGATGGATCCGTACTCCTGCTGGTCCATGGGTCATCCATGGTGCTTGCCACAGGACGTGTTGAGACAAGCGGATTTGCTATCTCCGATTCAAGATCAGCCTCCCGACTCTGCATCAACAATAGATATTGGACCAGGATCGTCAGAAGACTTATTGGCTCGACTGTAAAGGATTTATCACCCGACATGCTATCGGCATCATAGAACATGGCCGACTGCCGACTGATCATCATGGCCGACTGACCGTCATAGCCGAAGCAGGATCTTCATGGCTGACTGTCTAATAGCAGACTACCTAATCTACAATCATGATACTACAATCGTGGGTAATAACTACATATCACGATCATTAGTGGACATAAACTGTCCACTAACTCCATGATTATGGCCCGATAATCAAGGTTAACTACCCCTTAGTGCCATAAAAAATGGATCACGTGCTCGACGGTTACACCCGAGTCGTCTATAAAGGGGGGGTAAGGGAGCAAGCAATGGTAAGATATTTCGGGTTGATACTATGCCACGCTTTATATTCAACTTCCTGTTCGACTACTCCCACTAACTTAAGCATCGAAGGATCTTCATCGGACATAACTCTGATTAATGAACTTTTTATGTAGAATAGTTCTTCACCAGTGACGGGTGCAATCGGAGATTGACCGCAATAGATTAGCGCACCAGGTAGGGGGAGAAAATTCAATCATGATGGTAAAAATGAGAGTCCAGAACATCTTCATTGGCTCCATCTGGCAACCTTCCCATCAGAAAGATCTTCCTCCTTCATTGGTAGAGCCTAGTTTCTCACGTCCGGTCATCATTGCGGATGCTCAACAATTTGCTGTCTTAATACAGCAGGTAAAGATGCTGACAGTGGCAATCCATAGCTCCAGCAACAGCAAATACAACCAACAATCGATGGTGGTGCAATTTTGATGATAGTCTCATCAGCAGGATGGGCCACACCACTCAGCCCATCACTATCAACGCGTCGATTATCGCCTATTTTTCCCTACAAAGTTGCTAAGGAAAAACGACGACGTTCTTTTTTTCCCTTATCTAAGGTTTTACTTCTGAGTGCTCTCTCTGATAGAGTTTTCAGTGCATAAACAACTACGGGCAGAAGCTCCAGAAGCTAGACCGTCAAATGAAAAGCTACGAAATGACTAAGCAACGAGACTTCGAGAGGTAGAAAGCTTCTTCAAATGATGAATAAATCGTGGTCTATATTTCGGAAAGCTTCTCTGAATGATGAATCGATCATAAGCTACCATTCGGAAAGCTCCTCCAAATGACGAATCAATCGTGATCTACGATTCGAAAAACTTCTCTAAATGACGAATTGATCGATCTTGATCTACGAGTCATAAAGCTCTTCCGAACGATGAATCGATCATGATCTATGATTCAAAAAACTTCTTCAAATGACGACTATGTTCCCTTACAATGGAACAATTTATGACAACATTTCAATTCAACGAAACAATGTACGATAATGTTTCTCTACGATGGAACGATTGTTTCTCGAACATAGAATGCCGACAATCTACGGATATCTTCAGTAAGATTAGTTAGTTGGTTTTTATTCGATTGACTAAGGAATCCACATTCCCAAAAAGAAATGATGAGTCAACAGCTCATCCGACGACTATACGATTCGACGATAAATAAGCTCCGACTTAAGATAACTCGACGATAAATACGAGCTTCGGTTCAAGATAATTCGGCTATCTACAGCTATCAACAAACATGATGTTTGACCGGCAACCCATTAGCTAATCTACATACTGATCGGACTCCGATCGGATGATTCTACCTGCCGACTCCAGTCGGTCGTCTCTACATGCCGACTTCGATCGATCGACTCTACATACCGACTCGGATCAGGCGACTCTACCTGCCGACTCTGATCGATCGTCTCTACATTTCGACTTCAGTTGATCGACTCTACATGCCGACTCGAATCGGACGACTCTACATGCCGACTTCGATCGATCGACTCTACATGCCGACTGGATTGGACAACTTTATATGCCGACTTCGGTTGGTCGTCTGTACATACTGACTCATGTCGGACGACTTTATATGCCGACTTGGTTACGATCGGATGGAACAATATGCCGACTCGGCTACGGTCGGATTGAACAATATGCCGACTCGACTATGGTCGATCGAAAGAATATGCCAACTCGACTTCGGTCGGTCAGAAAATATTCAACAGTTATCTATGATGGATGATGATCACATTCAAAGAGACAACATTTAGAAAAAATTTTCTCACTACGAAGAAAATCAGCTGAAATCCGACTACAAAAAGGGTCCATTGAAATCCGACAATAATAAAGAGATTTCATTACAGTCCGACAACTACAAAGAAGGTCGAAACTTGACAATCGCAATTTGACTACTTCCTTTGCCCGAATCGAAGAAAACAGCTCGGGCTCGGAAGTGGGGGGCTATGTGGTGGTATAACCCTTCCTATTCTCCAATGTCGACTCATTCCATATTCTCCCTCTCTCCTCAATTAAATGAAGGCCACGTCCACTCCATAAATGCCACTGTTGGAGATAAAACTATCCTTGCCAAAGACCTCAACTTGGAAGCTTCATGTGGAGTTTTAGTGGCCACTTCTATGAACTCCGAACTATCATCGCTTTCAATCAACCCATCTTCGGCTTGTTGGAACAACAGTCACCGCCCCCAGATTGCCGCATATCGACAGTTGATCAATTCTGACTGATCCATTGTGGATTTCTGCCAACCCATCGTTGGTGTCAACCCTCTTCATTATCCGTCAACACCCTGTCGCCGACGTAGTATTGAGTCCTTGACGACCCATTGTTGGATCTCACCAACTCATCTTCGGTCTCCAACATCTTGTAACTGTCACTGCCCACAGATCACCACTGTACAATGGCAATAACCGACCCTTCATCGAAGTCTGAGCTATCCTCGATCCTCAGTTTTATGAGCATCAACACCTGCCATCATCCTCTTTCTCACATATCAAATCATATTAAATGCTACAATTCATGAGCAAAGGATAAGATTGTCTCTCTCTATATTAATGACAAAGGTAAATGCTACTCTCTAGTGGGCAATAACAGTGCTCAAATGGATCTTTTAGTATTCCGTTGCCCACGGCGGGCAACAGTGCTCGCTCAAAATATCAGACAAGTTGTAGATCCGGATTCTTCTACGTGCTGTAATCCAAATCAGGAAGATGGATCCGTACTCCTACTGGTCAACAGGTCATCCATGGTGCTTGCCATAGGACATGTTGGGACAAGCGGATCTGCTCCCCCCGATTCAAGATCAGCCTCCCGACTCCACATCAGCAATACATCTTGGATCAGGATCGCCAGAAGACTTACCGGCTTGACTGTAAAGGATTTATCATCCGACATGCTATTGGCATTATAGGACATGGCCGACTGCTGACTGATCATCATGGCCGATTGACCGTCATAGTCGAAGCAGCATCTTTATGGTCGACTGCCTAATGACCAACTGCCAAATCTATAATCATGATACTATAATTGTGGGTAATAACTACATACTACGATCGTTAGTGGATATAAACTACCAACTAACTCCATGATTATGATCCGATAATCAAGGTTAACTATCCCTTAGTGCCATAAAAAGCAGGATCACGTACTCGACGATCACACCCGAGTCGTCTATAAAGGGGAGGTAAGGGAACAGGCAATGGTAAGACACTTCTGGGCTGATACTCTGCCACACTTTACATTCAACTTCATGTTCGACTACTCTCCACTAAAGCATCGGAGGGTCTCCGCCGAACACAATTTCGGTCAGTGGACTTTCTTTTGCAGGTAGCTCTTCACCGGCGACAGATGGAACTGGGGATTGGCCACAACAAAGCTCAAGGTTGGCAACAAGCTCCACAATCTTCTACAAGCTTGGTTTGTTTATGTTCACATCAAGCTTGAGCTTATTCATGAGCCTAGCTGGGCTTCTTAGTTAAGCTCACCAATGTCCATTTATGTGTCAGATTTCTTAAATCACTTTTTTTTTACTACATATAAATGACGGTAAATTCTTTGCCTTATCCCACTGAATCAAGCTATCTGTGAACCCTTTTTGCAGGTGCCCTTTTTTTTTTTTGGGGTTAGGTTCCATTAAGGTTCATGTAACTATGAGTGTGATACTTATCTCAGTTAAGCATGAAGAGATGCATCAACCTTTCCCTTATAAAGTTTGGTTTGGTTGGGCATTTCAAAGTTGCAGGGGTGCTCAATTTAAGTGGAAATTGACATTCAAGTAGATGAGACCTATTTTAGCTTGTCATACTGCTTGTCGAGCCCATCATTTTGACACCTAGAACACTGAAAATGGATGCAATATGAGGAAGCAATAGCTTGTGAAAGTTCCAGTGTGCCATCAAGGGCTGGATGTCTCATGTCCTACTTCTGAATCTGATTCAAACTTGTGCAAAGTGGTCCAAGTAACCCACAACAGTCAAACTGATCCACCTAGATCATTTGAAGGTATCCAAAAAATCTATGTTACGGTTGAAATATGTGTTTTAACTCATTTAAGATGTCCCAATTTGACAGTATGGATGAAATTAATATCTTGCTGTGCATGTCTGGCATCATAGCCCTTCCTGTGCAGTCTGTTGCGACCATTTTGTGCATAAGAAAACTTGAAGAAAATTTGATTATAAGATTTTAAACATTTCAGATGTGAATCATGACTGACATTGTCTTTTCTAACTTAAGATGGCCCATCTTTTATTTTGCATTGGTAGGATATGAGCTTCTATCTTATTGAATCATAGAATGAATTCTGCTTTACTCATTTAGGATCATTAATTTCATTCCATGCTTGTAGTGAAGTTCTCTAGCAGTCAGTTTATGATCGTTCTTCAAGCTATTTGAATAGTTACTTCTATCTTTTTAAATTTCAATGAAGTATTTAAAATCTAAATGATTTTATCACAATGTTTTTTTGGTTGTCCTTAAATGCCAATACCAGCATGTGATGATCGGGAAGAGAACTGAACTTTGAATCAAGAAGAACCTTTCAATGATAGAAACTTGTATGACACCACAGAAGTTGAAGAGTACATTGACTCCTGTGAAGTTGCTTTTATCTTAATTGTTGAAGATCAATACTAATTGTAGATAAATAGCATGTTTAGTCTTTAATATATGTTGAGCTTGATCTATGCAGCCAGAATGTGTGACATAATTATCTTTATTTTATTACAGCAAAGGGAATTGAAGAAGGGATTGTGGATCTGTGTTAAAATCAGTTTCTTGTTCTCTTATTTTCTAAGATATGTTGATGCTTCTGGTTTGCTTAGATATTTGTTAATCATGTAGTAAGTTGATGATATCTGGCTGCCTTGGAATTAATATTTTCATGTATGCTATTCATGAAGTTGCAAAATAGAACTGATTTCAGCATGTTATAATATGAGATAGAACAGCTGATCTCTAACAGTAATCACAAGAGAAGTGTTCTGTGATGGGCTTATATGATTTAAGCTTTCCATGCTAATGGATCGGTATTAGTAAAACATGTAGGTGTTGCAAACATAGGCAAGTATTTGAGGACAAGAGTAGCGATCACATTCATGTTATGAGATTACTAACATATTATAGAATACCTGACTTGCGGAGAATGATTTTGTCTATTAAATAATTTTTCACAAAACCAACTAGCTTTACCCCCATCCAAAAGAATTATGCTTCAATTTAACAGTGGATTGTGTAGTTTATAAGTGATACTTCATATAACCTTCATTGATTTTTCATCCTTAGGCAAAGTCATTCTGAATATATCATCAAATTTCAGAGTGAATTCATGTCATGTACCAACCAGTGATCTCTGGTACTAACTTTAGATCGTCAGGATACACAGTTACAAGTCTTCAACCACGAGGATCTCTGTTGTTCATTTTACACTGTGCTAATATTGATAACAAGGCATCCTCTTCCACAAATGTTTTTGAGTTACAGAAGATGAATATTACACTGAATCGCAAATAGGACATTTAACTAAGGCAGATATGTCACTCTTTCAGCTTGAATTCAGAACTGTAGCTGCATGAAGCGGTGAGTTGAATGCGAGTATGGCAGCTGATATAACAGTAAGGACCTCCTTCCTAGATTCACTTAGAAACATGTGTCAAAATACACTTTTTTTTTTTTTTCTTGGATATCTTTTTCAGAATGTTTATCAGAAGATTACCGCATTATATTGTCTGATTCAGAAGTTTGTCATCTGGAAAGTTTGGATATAGCAGGTCAGATTGGCAGATTGTCTTGAGTAACCGCTGTAATATAGCTCGACAAAGCTGCAGTACTGGTGACATTTGTTACATTAGATGTTGCTAAGAAGTGTGAGCAGACAACAAATATTTCTTCATACGGAAGGTTTATAAAATGAACAAATGTTGAAATGTATCGATCTTTATTCTTGTGTACCTACGTTTTGCTATATATGCTGTCTTGTTAATTTGCAAGCTGGTTTGTGCCGCAAGCTAGTAAAAAATGTCACATGTTGTAATTGGTTAGCCCAAGGCCTGTCTTTGTTCGGCGTTCAATGGATGCCATAGCTACCATAGGCAGGAGGGATGTGGCTTATATCACTTTGTTTCCTCTTTTTTTTTTTTTTTGGTGGCCTGTCTTGGTTTTCTGCACCTTTGTTTTCCCTTTTTCTTCCATCTGTCTTCAACTTGCCTGTCACCTATTTCCTTCCCTTCTATTATCCCTTAAAAGAGATGGGAAGATGTTCTTTAAGTTTAAGATCCAGGATCATAGCTTCTGGCTTTATTTTGCAAAAGTCGTTGCTCAAGAAGAATACCCAAGAGCAGAGCAGATCTATTTCATGAACATAATACGAAAGAGAGAACTGTAAATGTTTATTTCGAAATGTTCGCGAGGGTTCATGCTGTAATCTACAGCAAAGTCGCCAAATGCCACGACGGTACCAAACTTTGTGGTATCAGCAACCCCCGCCCAATTCAGGTTATTTCCTCTGCAGAAGCCTGTTTGATAGCAAGCAGGCAGAAATGCTGGATCGTGGTTGCACGCCAATGGTTGTTGCGCATGTAGCAGCGAATGCCTTCTACAGTCCTGAGCTTCTTCCGCCACCGCGACCGACCGACCGACCTTTGATTGTTCCTAGTTTAAACCAGAGGTCGGGGTGTAGCATTTGAACTGGCTCTATCCCAATGATTGGTTGTCTTTATGCCAACTACCGCACGGCCCCGAGCCTAAAAGGCACGGTGGTTTAATAGCAGAATATCTGCCATTTCTCCTCAAACGACTTCCAGTACCCGGAAACAGTCAGAGCGAGGATGTCTAAACAATTAACTGATTTTGTAATGTTTGGCCTAATCAATTGACACCTAGGCAGCCGGCATGATTAACAAATGTCCAAAGTTTAAGCTGGATCACTGTAAAAATAGCATCCTCTAACATCAAGTACTAGTTTTACCATAGTACCTGAATCGGGAGAGGATCCACGATGACCACCAGGAAAAACACTGAAAAATCCATAGCAAAACAAAGGGATGATTTAAAGGGTTTAGATCAGCATTGAACTGGTTTTAGCACACTACCTGAATCATTATAGGCTAGAACATGACAACCAAGTAAACTTAAGAAACACCAAAAAGTCCTTAACAAAAATATAGTGCCGATTTAATGGGTTTAGATCAGCATTTCCCTAGAACACACAGATAACCAAGTGACGCCCCGAAACGATAGAAGCCCACTAGAAGAGAGACGTTCCCTTGCCCTTCTTATCTCCACCAATTTCAAAATGCTTGCATCTCTGCAGGACAAACCCCCAGAATAAGAAACAGCACAAAGGCCACAGATCAAAAGGAAAACGAAAATTATGGAAAAGACCTTTATAGGGTGCTGTGAATAATGCTTGCAACTCTGGCACTGCAGCTTCAACACAATTTTCTTGGTTGTTTTTGCCTGAAACGGAAAATTCACCATGAATAAATAAAAATTCTTGATTGGGTCCATGAGTAGGGAAAATAAATAAAAAGACACATAATGCGTGGTATCTAAAACTACAAACATAAGTCAAAATGCATGGTTCAAGAATGTTTGAGATCGCTAATCAGTGCCTATATCAACAATGCAAACCATGAATTGCTCACTATATCAGATAAAATGAAATGGAATAGGATGGCAGCCAGGTACTCCATTCCTGATAGCAGGGGCCGATACCCAAAGAAATTGCAGAATTAGCAAAATTTATACACAATATGGGATACCTTCTTGTGGAAAACAGGCTTTGTCTGACCACCATAACCTGACTGTTTGCGGTCGTAACGACGCTTTCCTTGAGCAGACAGACTATCCTTGCCTTTTTTATACTGGGTAACCTTGTGAAGAGTATGCTTACGGCATGCCTTATTCTTGCAATAAGTCTTCTTTGTTTTTGGAACGTTCACCTGGAAGGCAAGGTTCGTGTCATCTTTTTTTCGACAGCAGAAGAGACATTGTTTTCAATTCTATTTGAAAATACCAATACCAAACTCCAAACAACCCAAAAATCATGTGCATCATTACTTTGGCACATTCAGGAAGGGCTAAAAATTTTCCCCACCCAGATAAATGGCGTCCTCTGAAAGTCTAAATCCAATAAAAAAAAAAAACGAATTTTCCCCACCCAGATAAATGGTGTCCTCCGAAAGTCTAAATCCAATCAAAAAAAAAAAAAAGAACTTTAGAATCAAACATATTTAGCACCATATTAAAAGTAGAGTTACAACACAACAATGTATTAATTAATTGAATGAGACAACAAATTAGTGCCATATAAATGATGACATTGAACTAAGGACAAGCATGGCACACGAATAATATATAATTCAGCATTAAGAGCTCCTGGCAAAGCTTCTTTTTAAGCAAACACAAATCCACCTAAAGACTACTGCCCTCCATATACAGCTTCTGCACAGAAATTTAGTTATCATCTAGCAGAAACAAGTTTTCTCCTTTGTTTCCTTTTCAGGAAAGAAACATCAGCAAGATTGGTTGCTCATGATAAATTCTTCTGATTCTTTAGTATTTCATTGTTCTCCTACTTCAGCTTCGACAGTCTTAGCAAATAAAATTTAGTTACAAATTATACCTATACTGACTTGCATTCAGAGTCTAACTGTCATTTGAATGTGTTGCAAAGAAAAATATGATACAAAAGAAAAAAACAAGTACTAAGTTAACTCAATGTATCTAGGCACTTCATATCAATTTCATTGAAGATGATGCAAAGCAGCTCTTTTGACTGGACGCTTAACTTAGAAGGCACAGGACAGATCAATATAAGCAACAATTTTCTCAATAATGAATTGCAATCAAATTTTATATTACAAAACTGCCAGATTGATGTGGAGAGAGGCACAGTATACTTGACCATCACCACATGAGGTCAAGCATACAATTAATCATATCAAAGTTATCTCCAAAATCAAGCATCATCGGCATAGACTAAGCTTCATCATTTAACAAATTATTGTTATGACTTATGACTGCTTGATTCTCGAAACACAACGATGCATATGGCTATGTATCTCTAGGCATTCATACATAATAAGAGAAGAGTGAGAGGCATAACAAACTTAAACATTCATGCCAAAGGAAGTGCACAACCAGCATTTAAAAAAAATAAAAGAAATATGTAATTGCTTAACATACAACGAAAACACTCGTTCATATTTCTCTTAATGTTACGGCAATTAGCTGCTTGAATAGTCTTTCTTGATCTCCCAAATGACTCGAGCACATTCATAACAAACTATCAGTAATAATTAAAAAAAATGGTTAGCCTAAAAAAAAAAAAAAAGAAAACTCATGTACTTGAGGTCATGCCCCTTCGCAATGTTCAGTGGAACCAACTAAGTGATAAAACTACAAATCTGAATGCTGGACTACGTTCAGATAGTTGTGCTGCCCCTGCCGCTCGATCTCTATGATAATATTTTACCACCTTGTACACATCACCGAATGTAATAATAAATTTCAAAAGCCCAGGCCTCATTCCATGATGTCACTCGAAGAAGGATCATGTAAGCTAAGAGTTCAAGGGGGAAGAAAGGAAAGAAAAATAATTCGGAGCGTTCCATCCTGGGCCCAGTCTTTCATGAAATCCCTCATAAGGGAGGTGTCCACAACCGAAACCAGAGATCGAACATAAAAGTTCCAAGCGGCTGGTAGACCCTGGAATACAAGCAAGTTCGACCACAAAGAAAGAGATTCCACTGGGAAAACAAAGATCCTTCATTCTCATGAGTTAAGAGCTCGATCGAACACTCAGAAACCAAGAGCAAGAAAAAGAGAAATGGGAAGACCATTACCATCGTTGCAACCCGCCCGACGCTTCTCTCCCCGCCCCTCCCCTCCGAGTCGTTGCGAGCAGCCAATGCGCCAGAAGTGGCGGCCGCCTTATTATTAGGGTTTTGAGAGGAAGCACGTGCGGTGCACGTGATGTGAAACATGGATCTGAGAAAGGGTATCACCGTCCATCCGCTAGCGATCGAACGGTCACATCGATCACTCCTCCTGTCCATATTTCCAAACCTAACCTTAAGAAGTGCGCGCCTCCTTATCCGGCAACATTTCTTCAGCGAGCCGGCCGGGAAGGGCAGAAGCATCGACTCTGCGACCACCATGGTAATCATCTTCAGCACGCAAAATTGTTTGTTTCGTATTTCTTTCTCTCTCTATCTTTAAATGTCCGAGCGAATACTAAAATGAGATATTTGGAGTTTTATATATATATATGTATGTCTTTTTTTTTTTTTTTTTTTTTTGTGGTGTTCTGTTTCCCCATGGAATCTGGTATTATCATCTAGTTTTGGGAATCAAATCGTCGCAGATCTGAAAGTGCTTCTCGGCAAGCTGATTCATAAAGATCATCTGCTCTAGAAAAACCGCAAATTACAAAATCGAATCCTACTTTCTTCAGCAGACAGCGTTTAAAACCCTATCAAAAGAAAACAAACCATCAAACCGTTCATAAGAATTGGACGAGGAAAAAAAAAAAAAAAACCATTTTGGCTGTATACCTCTACAGGAGGTGAGTGAGGATCGCTACAATTTTATTTACAAATTGAGATGCTTTTTTTTTAAAAAAACAAGAAAAAAATCTACGGGAACATCTCTTGCACTCGAATACTGAATTTTGTAACAATAATATAATCTAGTGATGGAACATCATAACATTATGATCCGTCTGTCTCCTGATGGATTCAATCATAAGGAAAAATTACGATCATATGGGTGTTAAAAACACCAATTTTCCTCTGGATTCCTTATGTCCCCACATACGCTATTTCTGTGGAATATGGAAATTAGCTAGGTCAAACAACCTATACTTGCTGCCATGCCATGATAGCGTTTGTTGACACTTGTCTGATATCAATAGCATCTATTCATATTATGAATAGATTGTAGATATCGATATTGAATTTTGATCTTGCTTTGCTTGCACGTGCATGCGTTTTCTTTTTTTTTTTTCCCTTCTTGTCTGATATGGCAAACAAAATTAAGGACGATGTTGTTTTGGTTCTCAGAAATCTTAGAAGGTTGTTTATTTGATGTTGAGCCGATTGTCCTTGAAAAGTTTGATTTTTCTTGTATACGTTATGCTATCGCATTTTGACTATTTTGGGACATGCCTTGACACAGTCGAGAAGAAAGACCAGGGAGCCCAAAGAGGAGAATGTGACACTGGGACCTACCGTACGAGAGGGGGAGCATGTTTTTGGTGTTGCCCATATTTTTGCTTCTTTTAATGATACTTTCATAGTAAGTATTGTGTGTCTCTCTTTCAAACTATAAGTTCTCAGCTTCTCCCACGCTAAGTTTATTTTGTGATTGCAGCATGTCACTGATTTATCCGGAAGAGAAACAATGGTCCGCATTACTGGTATGAAATAATGTTGTATAATAAGTCATTTAATTAATCGATTAATTATATTAGATTATGACATGCAGCACATTTCATCATGGAATTGTGCATTAGATAAGTGGGAGTTGTATTCTCATAGTTGACTTCCTCTAAAAAGGGTTTCTGTTTGCATTCTGATACTAGGATTTCATATTGTAGAGTTGTACTGTAACAGTCATTGTTGAGGAGAATTTAAAAGGTTTTTGAATCTAACTATTCAATCATGCAGGTGGTATGAAGGTCAAAGCTGATCGTGATGAATCATCTCCATATGCAGCTATGCTTGCTGCACAAGATGTTGCACAGCGATGCAAGGTCTGCACACTGAGCTTCATTTTATTTGTCAAAGATACTGAACAAGCAATAAGCAGAAATATTAATATGTAATATTGTGTCCGAAAAATAATTTTTAAAGTTTTCTAGAATTATCTGATCAGTCCTCTCAGTTATTATTCATAGGTATGGGTCGTACGTGGTCTTCAATTTGCTTGTTTTGTCAGTAAAGAGATCCATGTCTTAGACATTTTTTTAAAAAGGCTGAGTCCATGTCTTGGACATTGACTAAATGAATCTGGGAGAATCCGGGTCTAGATATGACTTAACCAATGTAACCAAATTTATTTTGATCAAGCCGATATCCTACTTCTGGACTAAACGGCTTATCTTGGATTTAATTTGATTACATGGATCCTGACCTGGTTCGCAAACTAGTTTAAAATTTGTCTTTGGAGCCAATCTATCTTAGATTTTTTTAGTTTTTACTCAGTTAAACATGGGTTTATGTTTCTTGGAGACACAATTCATTCACATCTTTAACAATGGAATTGGTGTTTACTACTAAAGTAATTTAACTAGGATAAATGCCTGACAGTCAGCATGTGAGTAAAACCCACAGATGTTCATTTTAGTGGAAGCCTTGGAGATGTCTCGTGTTGTATTTTTCAATATTAGTTTTCTTAATTATGTTAATCATTATATTTTACTCTGAATCATTTTAGGAGCTTGGTATAACTGCTCTACATATAAAACTCCGTGCAACTGGTGGAAACAAGACCAAGACACCTGGCCCTGGTGCTCAATCTGCACTTAGAGCTCTTGCTCGATCTGGAATGAAAATTGGTCGTATTGGTAACCTTCTGTTCCCTTTGAAGTGCTTCATTGTGTTATGTTAAACTTTAGCAAATAATTTTTTGTCATTTGTAGACGCCAAACCTTCAGTTTTTGGCTAGCTCGACATTTCCCTGAGGAACATTTTTACCATCTTCCAAGCGAATCTATGTCTACTAGTATAAAAAAACACTTCCCAATTGTATGAGCAATGACTTAAGCAATATTAGATTTTTCATTTTTAAATTGCTAAATATGTCTGATTTGGGATGTGTGTGTTAATTAGTGCCAAAATGTTTGGGATATAGGAGCGAACATATGTTTTAATGCTAGAAATGACTGAGGTTCTCTCTTTGGACCCTGTTTAATTTTCATGTGTCTATCATGTGTTTTTATGACAAATTGTTATTATTTCTGGAATGCGACATGCATCGTCTTGGTCTGGTTTCTGATCTCACTCCCAAATCTGCTGTTAAAACTAAGATGCCAACCTCCTCACTCAGAAAGTGTATTGGCCCTCAATTTTAGAGTGGCAGTCACCCAGCAAATCGTAGGTCCCGATGGTCAAGTCTTCGTCCAGCCAAAAGAGATGAGATTTTGTTTCATGCTGAAATAGGTCATGTCATTTATAACAAATGAACAGTGACTTGCCTGCTTCAAAACTGTGTTGTGTTGCCATTAATTTTGATTATAGAAAACTTATCATCCATAATGTAAGGCGGATGTTTTGTCTTCGAAAAGAAACATGCGTTCCAGGATTATTGTTAAGAAACCATGATTCCTTTTCCTTTTTCCCAACAAATTATGGTTAGTATATCTGATAAATCTCTACACAATTATGCTGGTTTGATTATTTTTTATTTTTAGAGTTAAAAGCATAAATCTTGTTAAAGATCAAATTTACATCTAACATTGCATTATTTGTGGATGTTTGGCAGAGGATGTGACACCAATCCCGACTGATAGCACCCGCAGAAAGGGTGGAAGAAGAGGGAGGAGGCTGTAGTCATCTCGTATGGTTCTTTTTGCGACAGCCATTTAGTTTTCGGTAGTAGATTTGTAATTTGATGACAGCTGTTGTTTGCCATCCAAAGGCTTGGATAACATCGGAAACTTTATTATTGTTTTTCTAACCTTATCCTTTGTTATGGTAATGGAGAAAATTGGTGTGTTCCATCTAAGTGCATGGAGTTGGTGCAATGTTGTTTTGGGGTGATGTGCTTTTGCTTTTATCAGGGATCTTATACGAGGGGACAAATAATCAATGATTTCCGCTTATTGCTTGCTATACGAGGGTACAAATAATCAATGATTTCTGCTTATTGCCTGCTGTGCGACTATCAAGCTTTGTGCTGCTGTGGCATTCTTTGCTTTTACCATTTGCGATAATTTGGGAGCGGAAGTTTTACCACATACGTGCATGTTCGTTTCATTGGATTGACTTGCTGGTTTCGATGGAATGTAGCACTAAAGTTGTCGTCGGTCAAGTTTTTGGGGAGTTTTTGACAAGTAGTCCGTAGCTGGGCTGATCCATCTTTTACCAGAGATGCAGATAAAGGATAACAATACCGTGCAGAGGTTTAGAGGCAAAGTCTTGGCCTAGGAAAATGGTTCCACGAAGGCCAGGGACTAGAGGGAATGCTTGCTGCGTTCTTGACTGTGGACTGCAGCAATCCCCATGGGAAGCTCCATGTGAATTAAGACTAGGAACAGGAGGAGATCCCCATGGGAAGCTCCATGTGAATTAAGACCAGGAACAGGAGGAGATGCTTGTTAAACTCCCAACGGTGAAGCTCCAGTCTGTGGATCCCGGCGTCACGAAACTTGTGATTTGTTTTCAATCGCACCCGTAGAGAGGTCGGTCAACTGGCGGATTAGGCCGCAAACAGGGGGACGTTCATGGGTGAGAAACACAGAGAAACTGCATTACGGGCAAAAAGTTGTAAAGCCCGGGATTGTTACAATTAAGTTAGCTTGCTAGAGAATGCAACTAAGAAGCCAATAGAATCTTTGGATGACGACCGTCCACTGCTTTACGGTATTCTACCATTTTTCACCTATCAGGTGCTCACTTTTATCAGATGAGATCGATGGATTGAGGTTGATATGCTACCTGTATTTGTTGTTGTTGTTGTTGTTTCATATTTAGTTTCCCTAATTATTTTGAGGAGTTGCAGCAATTACCGGTGCTTCTAATTTCCATGGTTTTGCCAATTTTAACTCTCTTGAGATTGGATGAGATGGTATCACACCACAAATTCGATAATTCTGTGATAAGAGTGCACATCTTCAAGTAATCTGAACCGAGTGACCGTGCTTCGTCGTCTGCAAGTTTGCGGGTGAGAGATCCTCGTGGGTAGCCGGTCCCAAGCTTAACTTGTCCCAAGCAAAGCCGAGCAACGCCCAAAGACACCCATGCCTTCTTAGTTGAGATAATCAATTGATATTAACTATAAAGCATGTTCAAATATGCATAGTACTATAATGAACCAAATGTCCTCCAAGTTCTCAAAGGTCCCCGGCAATATGGTATATTGATGTCTTTACACTCCGTGGGGTCTTATACCGAGCATGGATTTCTACTTGATTGTGTTTAGTTACAATATTGTTTTGTTTAAAGCATTTGTTAGTTCAACCATGCATAATTGAATAAAGACACCAATTAAAGATCTGGAAGGATCATTACATGTTCATATCTTACCAAGGCAGATTTTTTTTTTTCTTTTCATTTTTTTCCCCCTTTGCCCCGAACCCTAAACCATTTGCAATTAAGGGTTTAAGGTTTGCTAATCAAGGATTAGGATTGCCTTTCGACGTTCAGGGTTTTGATTTAGGGTTTCAAGTTTTAGAATAGGCTTTAGGGTTTGAAAAGTAGGGTTCAGGGTTTAGGTCCCTTAGGGTTTGAAATCTAGGGCTTAGGATTTTGGTTTCGGGGTTAGGGTGTTATATTTTGGGTTTCTAGTTCAGGATTTAGCGTTTTGAAGCGAGAGTTTAGGGTTTGCATTTCAGGGTTTAGGGTTAGTATTCCCTAGAAAATTTTATTTTTGTAACAAGAAATTCATTGTCTTTTATTTATGCTTAGTAGTGTAAAAAGGCGTGCATCCGAATTTATGGATGTGGCTAGAAAGATTCATGAGTTTTCCATCACTCCCTATTCTGTCAAAATTTGAAGCAGAAAATGAAAATATTGATTAAAATAGAGACTGGCAGATTTTTGTAACTAGTTTGTATTAAAAATTCTATCGCATTGGAAAAGAGAAATATTGCAAGAAGTACGAGTGCAGAAGGATTAGAAAAAGAAAAAGAAAATTAGATGTGAACTGCAATAAATGAACTTGGAAGAGAACAAATGCAAAGGTCTTGACTTTGGACATGAACCCATGGTGAAGTAAAATCCTCTAAAATTGATAACTTTGTTCAAGTTGAGGTGAATGGAAAGATAAAAGCTGCAGGGAACCAGGACAAGTGCAAAATTTAATATAGCCTGAACAGTCACTGGAATTAGTAAGAAAACATTTTTGATATTCCAAAAGCAACCATTTGAACAGTGCCTTCTCAGTTCAACAAAAGCGAACCATTGCAACACCATGTTTTTAAGTATGAAATTTTGTCAGTCTAGCTAAATGAAAAAGGCTCCGTAAACAGGCCTAAACACTGGCATGATGTGAAAATCCAACTGAAAAGTAGCTGATAAAACGAATCAGCCATAATGGATGAAAACTCACCCAAATGAGTCTAGTTTAATGTTAGCATAGATATATATTGTAGAATCGTCGAAGCATAGAAATGACATACAGACAGATGTTTTGCATCATCAATTTGCGAAGCACACGTATGAGTCTGCTACCACCGGCGTGAGCTAAGATATGCAACCACTGGCCCCAAAGTCTCATCCACAGCTTTGTTCCACAAGTGTGCTAAATCTGAAGATTTCTTCCGAAATATGCGTTCTTGAAGCTGCAAGACATTAGATTCCATTTTATTATCATAATATTATAAAATCTAAACACGAAGGTATGCCTAGGTGAGTGAGACCTCTCATCAAGAACATTACGAGACTATAGATTCTGGTAAATGCTAAATATTCATTCAAAGAACACCCCCATAAGCTCCACTTAAAGGAAATTATAGTAATTGATTTGTTAATATATATATATATATATATATATTATATATATATATATATATATATATCTGTGTGTGTGTGTGTTTATTTCAAATATGAATCTAATTTAAACCCTACCTTGTTCATATCCAACGGTTTGCAAAATGGCCATCCAATTAATCATATGCCAATTCAGTGATTGACCTTAAAATTATGTAGCCCTACTGTGCTTACAACCATATCACTGCCATTCGCAAGAGCACGCATATCACATCAGCTAGAATCTACCCATGATATGCATCCACATGGGATGCCTTCATCAGTACACCACAAACCAACTCCTAACAACTACTAATAATTAATCAAACAGCATAGATAACATTTTTTTCCTTAGAAATGACAGCATAGAAAACTTGTAAAAGTCATTTTTTAAGAGCAAAGCTATGTAGATATGCATCAGTACTTGTCTTGCAACTTGCTCCTGCTAATAATTAAACCTTTATCTGCTACATTCCTCCAAACCATTTTTTTTCTTCAATCACATACTTTGTATGAGTCCTCAGTGTTTGCTTTGGATCTACTATGGATCGCATTTCCACTTTGTTTGAATCACTCTCTTAACAATCCAAAATCTATGGTGGGATCCAGACTGCACCCAATTAAACATACATGTTGGCAATTTAAAATCTATAAGCTTGTTTCCAGACAATTTTAGAAAATCATAGTGTGGATAACAATTAGTTAATTATCATTTTAAGGGCATAAACTTGTTTCCAGATGTTTGCTTGTCCAGTTAAGATGCGCAAGTATTTATTTAAAAGTTAGGGATGGATTAAGCATCATGGATAATACATTGGATGTTGCAGATAACAATTTCATTGAACCTCTAGGGTGCTATCTCCTCCTAAGAAGATCTTCGCTTTGTGATGGTTGATAAGGCCACGATGAAGGCAAATGATAAACTTTGCAAACATTATGGATGATGGCCTTGGTGTCAAGCGGCTTCTCAGGAATGACATCTTATTTGAGACCAAAATGGAATGATCAGTGGTAGCAAATATCAAATCCAAGGAGGAAATCCCTACAATCAAAAGCCCGTTACTAATTTGATAATAATTTTGTCCCCAATCCATGCAAAATATTTTACAGAGCCTATGGTTGAGGCCTCAAACTTTTGGAGTGATGGACAGGAGCTTGAGGGCCTAGGATGAACCAAACACTAATTAGATGAGCATCAGAAGAGTTAGGTCTTGCTGATAACAGTTTTCACCAGGGAATCATATCATAAATGCCTATAGTGTGCTGATTGCTCCAATTATTGATGCACCGTGTTCATTTTATTAACTTGTTCCCCATGTATTATGTGTTTTATTGCAAATAGGGGGGCACAATGCATTGAGATTTGCGTGCAAATACATAAGAATGACTTTAATGTTCACAAGGCATAGCCAACTTAGTTGTGCCCTGTAGTCATTTTGAATCATGGGACATCCAGGTAGATGAGCCACTCAGGTTCTTCGTTACCTACAATATCATAAATGCCAGAAAATAGAGTTTCAAGTATGTTCAAGAATCATTACCTGTTCATCATATGATCATCAAATGAAGTTTTTGCCCCCAAAAAAATAAAGCAAATGGCTTGCTTTGATCCGTTATGTCAGGTATTCCAAATTACTTGAATGGAAACCTACATTCTGCTGTGATAAATTGAAGATTTAAAAGCAGGATATTGCTACTTTGGATGTGAGCACTATTTTGACAACAAAACTGGAGATGATTTAACTCTCATTCATGTAAGGACCCCTAGGAAGCATCAGTGCACGACTGGTCCGGTTAGGGTTTGTTGTGCATGGTAGAATAAGCCACTGGCGTGTTCCCAACCTCAAACGAATCAACAAAATCAGCAAAAATCTCCAGACTAAGGTATTTACGCTCTCTCCATTCAATACCCTGGACTACTTATCAAAAAATTTATGAAGAGATAATAATGGTCATACACCATGTCACTTCAAAAATTTGAGTTCCTTCATTCGCTCTCAAGATAAGAGTTGAGGGGAAGAAAATATTTCATACTTGGAAATAGCATCCAGACAAAATTCAAAAAAAAAAAAAAAAAACACGAAATGAAGATATGGAGGAAGGAATTAGATAACTGAAGTCATGAGAGAAATTAAGGAGAACCAAATCAAATCAAACGAAGTCAAACCTACCTCATATCGAACGGATGCATTATCAGAAAGGGATCTGTATATGCTCCTGCGCTGCTCGAAAACGAAGGCTCCCACGAAAACACTCCCCAAGGCGGCGCCAAGAAGACGCTCCTAAAATCAACATCAGCGCAGTCGAAAAAATCATAGAAAATTACAAGGAATATTGCAGCGGAATCACTTCCTTTAGTAATTGAGTTCGGCGCTCCAATTAGACGGCTATATTTATCAAATTATAGAAGAAAGTTTGATTCCAAACATCAAATCAACAACTGATACTTGGCTTCTTCTTTTTTTTTTTTTTTCCGACTTGAGGAGAAAAAAGGGACGGATATTTTCATCACCAAGAAAGAAAGAAAGGGGAAAACAAAATAAATAAAAAAAGAATACCACGTAGATGGCACGAACCTGAGCAAGGATGCTAATCATCGCCGCTGATTTTTTTTTTTTTTTTCCTGTTCTTTTTAATCGAGAGAAGAAGAAGATTTATTTCCGTTCCCTCCTCGTATGCTGGGTCGGGTCGCCAAGGGGTCCCTGGTCGGTGACGCTTTTGAGACGGAAACCACGGCACTGCCGCTCCCGAATCCAGATCAAGGCCAGAGGTGCAAGCGGGACGGGTCGAATCGGGCCCCATTCAATTCGGTTTCTTGACCGGACCATGATGCTAAATACAGATCCAACTTAATAGAAGATTTGATTGGATTGGATATGATATATCATTAAAATTTTTGATCCAATAAATTATTTAAATCAAATTGAATTCATAGATAATTTAATTTTAATTTAAAAAATTTAGATCTAGATTAAATCTAGATCAAATCTGGATCAAATATATCTAACTATATTTTAAGTATTATATAACTAATTACTATTAACTATACAAAATAGATAATAAATAATATTATTTAAAAAAAATTAAGATATAAAAATAATTTTTAACTTATTTTTATATTAAAAATATTGCTCATACAAATCTCGAATTTGAGGCTCAACTGAGTTTGGATCAATGGTCATAGAGTAGCAGATCTAAATTGATTCAGAAATCAAATAGGTCGGATCCAGTTGGCTCAGATCCAAATTCGATAAAAACTCAAATTCAATTTGAAAAATAAAATAGATTCAAATATATCAGATCGAGTCTAAATAGATTGGACTGAGAGGACTAGATCAGATCAACCTGATTCATTTGCAGCCTTAAGCAGGATATTTGGACCATGCTTGGTAAGACTAGCTAGTTAATCGAATGGAAGAGTATATACATATATCAGGAAAAGATGCAATCTCCTCTCCTAACAAACAAACATCGTGGCTGGAGCCAAAAGTAAAAAAATATTTTAAAATATTAAAAATTAATATTTATTTTGCAAAAAGCAACCAAAATAATGGTTTTTATAAAATCACCTTTTTTTTGAGGTTAAAAAGAGACTGAGAGAATTAGCCACCTGTGTTTATTAAGGAGAGGCTGTTTATGGAAAAAGAAATAGAGTTGGAACCGGAGAGGAAGTAAAGCTTAAAGACTTCATCACCAGTATAATGATGATACCACAAAATAAAAACAAAACGGAGCTAATCCTCCTTCCCTGGCAAATAAGTGCATCAAGAAAAAAAAAAATAGAACATAAGATTGGAAAAAGCAAATAGCCAAAATCGAATGGATGAGTAGAAACAGACATAAGATATAACCATACTCCACATAGCTTGCCATCGATTGGAGCAGCAGGCTTCTAATCTTAACCCATAACTTGTCATACTGAGAAGAGAGTTTTTTCTTGCAAAGATGCTCCCAAGTTTTGAAAAGGAGAATAACTTCATTGGTCGAGGTAGATGGAGAACAATGTTTGTTGAGAATAATTCAGAAGTTCCTTTTTTTCCAAACAACCCAAGTAACAGCCACTACCAACATAAAGAAGATGGGTTAAGGAGATTTGAAAAAATTATGCTTCAGCTAGGTCGTGCATAAAACATTGAAGGAAAAGAAAGAGAGAGGCACATTATCGAGCAAAATAGCCTTCCAAAGACATCTGATGAAGGGATAGCCTATGAATAAATGATCCACATTCTCTGTTGTATGATGATAGAGGGCACACCCACCAAGGTTTTACTAAGTTTCCTTCCTAATACTTCTTTTGTGTTAAGCCTTTTCCTCTAAAGTAACCACAAAAAATACTTTATCTTCAGGGGGCACAGAAACTCCAAAGCAAGTCAGCAAACCGGCATTTGATTTCTCTACAACAGAAAACAGATACAAATCAGTAGATGAGAAGTTGGCATTATATTTTCCATTCCAGATTACCTTATTTGCATCAGAGTTTAAGGAGACAGCAGCCAAGAGGGAGGTGAGAAGACGGGTCTGATATGAGACCTCTCTATGTAAGTTGGTAGGTATTTTGAGATTCCAAGAAGAACTCCTAGCATTGAAAAAATCAATCACTCGGCCATTCTTCTTGTGACAATTTCGAAACAGATTAGAAAAGATGATCTGCAGAGGTGCATCATATAACGAGCTGTCCTTCTAAAAAAGTGCATGTGTCATGCCCGTTCCCAATTTTATACCGGACTCTATTCCAGAAAATAGGGAGAGAGTTGATAATATCCTTCTAGATACTAGAGCACCGTTTTGGCGGCTTCCACGAAAGAAAGAGTTTCACTTTGCAATGATATGCCATGAGATTTTGCATCCTCCACAAGTCAGGTTCATTTATCAGGTACTGCCATCCCCATTTAGCTAATAATGATTCATTAAAGGTCTTGAGATCAGTAACCCCCAAGCCTCCTTCAGATTTCAGAAGACACAGAGATTTTCGGTTGATTTTGCAAGCTAGTCCATTTGCACTTTTGTCCCCAATCTAGAGGAATGATCTTTTTAGCAATCCCTTTTAACACTAAATTAATGTGCTTGTTCTATTTCAAGTTTGATCTTGTAAAATCCATTTAGGAATATTTATGTATTAGTTATCTACTTTGAGGGAGATCATCCTCCAATTCTTGGAATTGAGAATGATTTGGTAGAAAACCTATCATTCATTAACTTGAAATAAAGAGAACCTTGTACACAAGACCCTTCAATGAATCGATGACTATTCACAATATAACTAACTGCTACTCACTAACATGCATGCAACAATCCCTTAGAAAGTTGCATTTGACCGACCCTAAATAGAACATAATGGAGGAGACCAACTAATCTCTCCATCTGAATAGAGACCACTTCTAACAACGTTATTGGGACTCTTAGATCGGACCTGACTCAACAACAATCTGAAAAATGACCGTGCCACTCAGAATTGAACAAAAATCATATGGGGCAAGCACCAAAAAATATCATATGGGACGGCCTTCATAGTGTGCCATATTTCTCTTAATACTAATCTTAAAGTATAAGTATAAAAGTCAAATACCTTTTCTACTAACGAAGTTATTAGTCTCCTAATTAAGATATTCTTTTTTTTCTTATTTTCAGCATATAATGATACATACTATATGACCATATTGTTGGAATTTCGTGTAGGGGCATGCATATATGTTTTAAATTTTTTTTTTCTAAACAATAAAGCAGAATAAAAAATTAAAATACCTTTTAATCTAAATCAAGCATGCATAAAATATAAAACATAAGGATCTACTTCATATGCTAAAATTAAACACATGCTGAATTTTATACTGAAATTAAATATGTGATTGAATCACATACCTGTTTTATGATTTTTTTTCGAATTTGGAAGAAAATAGGCTCTCCCTTAGCCACGCAAGTGTTCGGCCTCTATAAATATCTACTCAGGATCAGTCTGGAACAGTTTTCTATGGTGTTAATTTTTTTTTCTCCAAAAATAATCACCCTGCGAATTTGAACGAAGCCTGGATCGCGATCAATTCTTCGATCCTTTTCTTGATCCTTTTTTTTTCTCTTCTTTTTTTGCTTTCTTTTTCTTGATTATAAAGCAACCAAGATCTGAAAGTCAGCCACCAAAGAAGATGCCCAAACTCTTTTTAAGCATGGAGATGGAGGACGCCCAAGCTCCTTGGGCATTGGAACTAGAAGGGAGAAGAGAGGGAGGCATGGGGAGACCTTAGGAGGCATGGGAGTTGCTAGAAATCCGATCAAAAGAGCCTTAGAGAAGACCTCTTTAAATAGGCAAAATGTTTGAATCCTATTCAAAATCAAATAGCCTCTTAATACAAGTCCTACTTGTATTAAAAATTTTTGTAACCTTTAATATTTGACTCCCTTTAGGAGATCCATAAGGTGCCAACTATTAGAGTCTTTTCATCCACTTTTTCACACACCACATAGAGCCTAAGGGACATCCAATGCTGTTCCTACATGCCCTCTTTCATGTGGGCACATCCAACTTGATCAAATCAAGTGGTGCCCCAATACAAACAATCAAAGAATTTGATTAAGGGTTTGAACCCTTGATGCATATGATTCAAAATTCTAGGCACCCAACGATTGGAGCCCAATAAATCTAATTTATTTAGGTTATTAGCAAGTAATTAACTTGAATTAATTTTATCAAATAACTAGTCCAAGTGCGAAAAAAAAATTAAGTTCAACCATATACTAGCAAGGTTACTATGAACTCAATAGGATTTTTCTAAACCCAATTGAGACTTCATAAATCCAATTACTTATTCCAGGTCTAATCCCTTTGTTGTATGATCTCATAGATTAATTCTATCTGATAGTGACATATACCATAATCTCTATTATAGGATCATTGAAACTCTTTTCAATGGATCGAAATGATTCCACTCTAACTCATCAAGGATTGTCGATCTTGAGCAATCCTAGTAAGCTCTCATAATCCACCAGTGACATCTAATAGTATATAATAACAACCTAGTAGATCAAAATAGAATCTCAAGGTATAGTTCACATATGATTCAGTCCATCTATCATGAGTCCCGACTAAATGACAGGTCATGGATAAATCGTTAAATCTTATCATCAGTCATATGATAAATTCGATTAGTTCAAGTCCAAGTATGATCCTCATGAAAATTTTTTTTCATTAATCATACTACTGTAGCCACAAACTCTTAAACTTAGCCTTTAAAATTTCATAGAACTACTCCTCTCTATCAAGATTGATAGATTGTATTTAGATGTGCATTCCACTCCTACAGTAGATCAACTGTCGCCAACATCCACTACAAGAACTTATCGAGATCATGTTTATGTATCAATCAAACTCCAGCAGCCACACTGTAAGCAATCGTGCCATTACAGGTCAAAGGATCATTCACACAACTACAGTATAGAGACGATCACTAACAATTGAGTAAAAATCCAAGTGATCTCTCATATGATCATGCTCAGTATTAGTTGTTCTCTAACAACTATCCGCACTCGTCGCTCAGTGTCTCTATACTATAAATCAGAGACTCATCTATCCCAAAGAAAGTAATCTATGCGTCGATCTATCCGGATCGATCACCGTCTTCATGATGATACCATGATCGAGAGTATTTAAGAATTAATTATACATACATCTAATTCTCAACTCCTTGAGAATATATATCGAAGTATTAGTTCTATGAACGATTCAAAGACACATCACTCTTGAATGAAAATAAAATTTGACCTTTTATTGATCAAATCGATGTATTAAGTACAAAATTATATCCTAGATTTATTACAATATGTCAGCAGATTGACTTATAGGACATGCACCTAACAATCTTCCATTTGGACTAAAGTCAATTGGTCACTAATCTAAGTCCTATCTTCTCAAGGTGGACTTCCATCTTTGGCTGAATCAATTGCTTTTCAGTGAATCTGTCATATTGTCCATGGAGTCTACTCTTCACACCTCAACATATTTTTTTTCGAGATAGTCACGTGTGATATAGAACTACCGCTCGATGTACTTTGATTTTTGATGAGATCTTGACTCCTTAGCAAGTACTATGGCTCTATTATTGTTGCAATAAAGTGGTATGGCATCCGATGTCATAACTTCAAGTCCTGCGATAAATTTTTTGAACTAGAAGCCTTCTTTTGCAGCATTCGAAGTAGCAACATATTCAACTTCTGTGGTTGAATCTGCTATGATAGGTTGCTTAGAACTCTTCCAGCTGACTGTGCCACCATTGCATATGAGCACATATCCTAATATAGACTTTCTATCATCAAGATCAGACATGAAGTCTGAATCAGTATACTCCTCGACTCGCAACTCAGAAGCTCCTTCAAAAATCAAGAATAAATCTTTAATTTTTCTCAAGTACCTAAGGATGTACTTCACGGCTATCCAGTGCTCCTCATCTGGATTCGACTGATACCTACTCGTGACACTCACAATAAGGATAATATCAGATCGAGTACACAATATGACATACATGAGACTCTCTATGGTCGAGGCATAAGGAATCCTACTCAGGCATTGAATTTCCTCAGATATGGTCGAACACATCATCTTGGAAAGATGAATATCATGCCTAAGAGGTAAGAGTCCTCTTTGAGAGTTTTTCATACTGAACCTCTTCAGTATTTTCTCTATATATAGCTTTTGTGACAGACCTAACTTCCTTTTAGATCTATCCCTATAGACCTTTATTCCAAGAATATAGGAAGTTTTTTTTAGGTCTTTCATAAAGAATTTTTTTGGACAACCATCTTTTGACCGAGGTTAGCATGTTTTCAATGAGAAGAATATCATCAACGTACAATACGAGGAATGTTATTGCACTCCTACTGACCCTCTTATATACATAAGGTTCCTCTTCATTCTTGATAAAATCAAATGATTTGATCACTTTATCAAAATGAAGATTCTAACTTTGAGAAGCTTGCTTTAATCTGTATATGAATTTTTGTAGCTTGCAGACTTGGTGATCACCATCACTAGATGTAAAATCCAAAGGCTGCTTCATATAGATATCTTCTTAAGAGATTCATTTAAGAAGACAGTTTTTATATCTATCTATCAAATTTCATAATCATAATAAGCTGCAACAGCAAACAGAGTGCAGATGAATTTCAGCTTGGCTACAGACGAGAAGATTTTCTGATAATCAATGCTTTCATGCTCATTATAACCTTTTACCACGAGTCTAGCTTTATAGGTTTCTACCTTACTATTTGTACATATTTTTCTTTTATAGATCTATTTACACCCAATGGGTACTATACTCTCGGGTGGATCCACTAAGATCCATACTTGGTTCGAGTGTATTAAGTTAATTTTTGACTTCATTGCATCTAACCATTTCTCAAAATCAATGTCAGACATCATCTCATCAAAAGTATTAGGATCATCACCATGACCCTTATCTTCCATAAAGAATATTTTTTTTATTTTCTCCATAAGTATATCCATGTACTTTTTAGGAGGTTGGAAGATCCTGCTAGATCTATGAGATGATGGAGGAGCTCTTGAATAATAGGTTCCTAAGGATCCATAGCTTTTGCTCTTCAGAGACCTTCTCTTCAAACTCAACTAATCTCCCACTACCACCATCCTGGATAAACTAATTTTCTAGAAATATGGCATTCTAACTCACAATCATATTGTGATCTTATGAAAAATAAAAGTAGTATCTCATTGATTCTTTTAGATACCCAATAAAATGAGCTATTACAGATCTATCCTCTAATTTATCAGCTATCTGTCTCTTGACATAGACCGGACATCTCCAAATCTTAAGATAACCTAAACTCAACTTCTTACCATGCCATATCTCATATGGTGTAGTAGAAACGGATTTTGATAGAATCCTATTCAATAAGTGAATTATAGTTAATAAGATATGTCTCAAAAAATATGAGGATAAATCAGTGAAGCTCATCATAGACCTAACCATATCTAATATGATCCTATTTCTCTTTTCAGATATCCCATTGAGCTGAGGTGTTCCAGATGGAGTCCATTGAGAGAGTATACCATTATCTTGGAGATATTTCAAAAATTTTTGACTAAGATATTCATCTCATCGATTAGATCGATGAACCTTAATGGGTTTATCTGTTTGTTTCTCTACTTTATTTTTAAATTTTTTGAACTTTTTAAAAATTTTAAATTTGTATTTCATTAGATACACATATCCGCACCTTGATAGATCATTGGTAAAAGTGATGAAGTAGATATAATTACCCTTGGTCTGTACATCAAATGGCCCATACACATCGGTGCATATTAGGATAAGTAACTCGGTGACTTTTTTTTCATATTCCACAAAGGGTAACTTGACCATTTTTCTTCGAAGATAAGATTTACAAGCTGGGTATGATTCTGAATCAAAAGAGCCAAGGATCCCATCTTTTTTTTATTTGTTTATCTTGTTCTCTCTAATATGGCCTATTCTATGATGCCATAAGTACTTTTAGTTAATTTCGTCTCTAAGTCTCTTTCGACCTATGGTCCTCACTACTTGCTCATTTAAATTTATATTCGTATGAATATGCAAGTGATAAAGACTATCAATTAAAAGATCACGTACAATCAATTTATTTTATAAATAAATAAAATAAAAAATTTTATTAAAATAAAAATAAAAACCATCCTGTGCTAGTACAGATATGAAAATCAAATTTCAAATAGCTACAGGAACAAAATAACAGTCTTTCAAATTTAATCTAAATCCTGACGATAATTGAAGAGGATAAGTGCCAACAGCCTTTGCAGCAACTTTTACTCCATTATCGATTCGAAGGATCTGTCATCTTCTCTTAACCTCCTACTTTCTATTAGACCCTATGTTGAAGTATATATATGAGCACTCGAACCAGAGTCCAATACCCAATTGAAAGTAGAAGAAACCATAAGGTTAAATTTAATTACGAGCATACCTTCTAAAGATTGGTCACCTTTTTTGATCTTCAGGCTTTCCAGGTAGAGTGGATAGTTTCTCTTCCAGTGGCTTTCAGCATCACGGTGAAAATATTTTTTTTTGCTTTAGTCTTCTTCAAAACATCCTTCTTTGGCTTACTTTCTTTCTTCTGCTTCTTTGTGGATTCATCCATTTTCTTCCAATCAGACTTTTTCTTAGATGAAGAAGTCCACATCACAATGAGAACAGTACCTTTTGAACTCTTCAAGATTCTCTCAATAGTGACCAACATATTGGCCAGTTCAAGTATAGTGCAATCCAATTTATTCATATGAAAAGTTATAATAAATTGACTATATAAACTTGTAAGGGATTGAAGGATCAAATCCATCTGCAATTCTTTTTGCATATCAAATCCAAGCTTCCCAAGCTCCTCAATGTTCTTGATCACTATCATACAATGCTCATGGACTGACTGTCTTTTACGCATCTTCAAATTGAAGAGTCTCTTGGACACTTCAAAGCACGCTGTGCAGCTCTGCTCACCATACAACTCTTGTAGGTGAGTGATCATAGTTTTGACGGTGGGCATATGCTCATGCTGGCTCTATAACTCGTTTGATATGGAAGCCAGCATATAGTACTTAACACGACTGTCTTCATCCATCTATTTTTCATATACTGTTCTTTGTTTAGCAGTAGGATGATTTGGTAACATCAGGGGTTTCTGATCAAGTATATGACCTAATTTTTCAAAAGTCAGGACAATCCTAAGATTTCTTAGCCATTCTTTAAAATTGGTTTCGATCAAATGATTGGACTCAAGAATGTAGGCTAGAGGGATTGAAGCAGACATGGTTTAACTGTGAGAGTAGAGATTCAAGTTAGACTTTTGTACTTTAAATTTTTATTTGCTTTAGAAATTATAAGAAGCAAACAATGACTTCAATTATTTTTTCAATTCTCTACACTTTTTGGTGGAAAGCAGAAATCCTAACGTGATAACTGGATTTGTAATGGGTGTTGCAATCCCACCGATGCCATGCACCTCGCCTAACAGTTATTGTTAACACGTACACCAATGTGTGGATAACTCTTTGTCCAGATGCTTCTTTAAGTATGGTGCAGCAATTTGATCTCTAAATTATGTGGACTCACTTAACAGTTATTGACCATACTCCTTAGTTAAATCCGATCCACCATTCACAAGCAGGTGCAAAACTGTCATTGGGTCTCTCACCTAACAATTATTAGGTCCAACCCCATCTTTATCCTGGAGTAACTCTTTGCTAATAGAGTGGTTGTATATTTTTGGTGTAACTGAATCACTGTAACCGATCGAGAACAATCAACATCAGTATCACGCTCACACATCTACAATGGTGGAAGACCTATAGACTTAATATTTATGAAAAGGTTTGGATTTAGATCTCATCTAATCAGTCATCATATGATCGATCTAACTGGCATAGACTAAACCAAACCATCAAGCAATCTTATTCAAAACTCAATCTTTCAAATTGACTAAGTGAAGATCGGTGGGGGTCCTTTCGTTGCTTTCCTTAGACATCAATAAATTGATCAGATCAGTGAATGAAATTAATTAAATAACTATCTCTCAATTATTTATCTTAGACATCAATAAATTAATTGATCCACATAGATTAGCTTAAATAAATCAAACTTAAGCCATCGAACTGAATTAGGTCCTTAGGTTAATCGATTCTACATATGGGATTTAATCAATTTGACCAACAATAATTGTATGATCTTAAAACTTAATTGATCTAATTTTAATCAACACTTAACTCGATTTGATCAATTACTTAATCGAATTAGATCTATTATATTCAAATCAAAAATTTTAAATGCAATCTAATTACATGACCTAATTTTTGATTTTTTTCATGATCAAAATCCTCATGCATAAATATAAATTTCATATTCTAAAATTAAATTTCAGATCTAAATTTTTTATATGAAAGATAAGTTTTAAATTATAAAATTAATTTTCAGATTTAACATACAAATATATATCTCATATATGTATGTAAAATTCAGATCTAAACAAAAATTCAGATCATAATATGATATCATATATCTTATATATAAATTATGAATCAAATTAAAATTAATTTTTAGACCTAAATATATAATCATATATCTCATATATAAATCATAAATCAGATCAAAATAATTTATAGATTTATACATGCATCTATATATCACATATATATGAACTAGAAATCGATCTAGAACAAATTTTAAATCTGTGCATGCCTTCACATATCGAATATATGATCTAAAAATTAAATCTAAAATAAATTTTAGATTTAAAACAATCATCTACAATCTCATGTATTAAAAAAAATTAAATTTTATTTTTTTTTCAAAAATATATATGTCAATTTTATGCATATGAAATCCGTGGCTCTGATACCACTGTTGGAATTTTGTATTGGGACATGCATGCATGTTTCAAATTTTTTTTTTCTAAATAATATAGCAGAATAGAAGATTAAAATATTTTTTAATCTAAATCATATATGTATAAAATATAGAACATATGAATCTACTTCATATGCTAAAATTGAATACATACTAAATTTTTTGTTGAAATTAAATATGTGATTGAATTATATACCTGTTTCATAATTCTTTTCTTCGAATCTGGATCTGAAAGAAGATAAACTTTTTTTTAGTTGTGTAAGTATCCGACCTCTATGGATATCTACTCAGGATCAGCTTGAAACTGTCCTCTATAGTGTTGATCTTTCTTCTCCAAGAATGATCATCTTGCAAATCTGAATGAAGTCTGGATCGTGATCAGCTCTTTGATCTTTTTTTTTAATCTTTTTTTTCTCTTCTTTTCTTGCTCTTCTTGATAATGAAGCAACCAAGATCTGAAAATCAGCCATCAAAGAGGACGCCCAAACTCCTTTTGGGTGTGGAGATGGAGGATGCCCAAGCTCCTTGGGCGTTGGAACTAGAAGGGAAAAGAGAGGGAGACGTGGAGAGACCTTAGGAGGCATGGGAGCTGCTGAAAATCTGATCATAAAATCCTTAGAGAATGCCACTTTAAATAGACAAAAGGTTTGAATATTATTCAAAATCAAATAGTCCCTTAATACAAGCCCTACTTGCATTAAGAATCCTTGTAGCTTTAGATATTTGACCTCCTTTAGGAGATCCATAAGGCACCAACTATTAGAGTCTTTTCATCTACTTTTTCACATGCCACATAGGGCCTAGGGGATGCCCTGATCTTATATGCTCTTTTTCATGTGGGCACACCCAACTTGATCAAATCAAGTGGCGCCCCAATGCAAACAATCAAGGATTTAATTAAGGGTTTGAATCCTTAATACATATGATCTAAAATCCTAAGTATCCAATAATTAGAGCCTAATGAATCTAATTTATTTAAATTATTAGCAGATAATTAATTTGAATTAATCTTATCAAATAAGTAATTTAAGTGCAAAGAGAAAATTGAGTTCAACCATGTGCTAGTAAGGTTGTCCTAAACCCAATAGGATTTCTCTAAACCCAATTAAGACTTCATAAGTCTAATTACTTATTCTAGATCTAATTTCTTTGTTGTGTGACCCCATAGATTCAATTCTGTCTGATAGTGAGATATACCATGATCTCTATCATAGTATCATTAAAACTCTTTTCAATGGATCAAAATGATTCCACTCTAACTCATCAAAGATTTTTGATCTTAAGCAATCCTAGTGAGCTCTCATAATCCACTAGTGATACCTAGCAGTATATAGTGGCAACTCAGTAGAACCGAAATAGAATCTTAAGGTGTAGTTTACATATGATTCAGTCCCTCTATCATAAGTCCCGACTAGTTGACAGATCATGGATAAATCGTCAAACCTCATCATCAGTCATATAATAGATTCGATTAGCTCAAGTCCAATTATGATCCTAATAATTTTTTTTTATTAATCATACTGCTGTAGCCACAAACTCTCGGACTTAGTCTCTCAAATTTTATAGGACTACTCCTCTCTATCAAGGTTGATAGATTGCATCTAGATGTGCATCCTACTCCTACACTGGATCAACTATCACCAATATCCACTACAAGAACTCATCGAGACTATGTTTATGTGTCAGTCAGACTCCAGCAGCTACACTGCGAGCAATCGTACCATCGTAGGTTAAAGGATCATTTACATAACTACAACATCGAGACAATCACTGATGATTGAGTAGAAATTCAAGTGATCTCTCATATGGTCACTCTCAGTACTAGTCATTCTCTAACAACTACCCACACTCATCAATCGTTATCTCTACACTGTAAATCAGAGACTCATCTACCTCAAAAGAAGTGATCTATGCATCGGTCTATCTGAATCGATCATCATTCTCATAATGATACCATGATCGAAAATATTTAGAAATTAATGATACGTACCTTTAATTCTTAATTCTTTGAGAATATATATCGAAGTATTGATTTCATGAATGATTCAAGGACACATCACTCTTAAATAAAAATAAAACTTGTCCTTTTATTGATCAAATCAATGTATTAAGTACAAAATTATGTCCTAGATTTATTACAATGTATCAGTCAGATTAACTTTTAGGACGTACATGATGCGTGTCATAGTACAATAAAATTAAACCTACTCACTACTATATAAATAAGGTAAGTCGGGATCATATTCACAAAGATCTTAATTAATTATTTCAAAAATATAAAAAAAAATAATAGATTGTAAGAAACTAAGAAAGAAGCATGAAAATTACAATAAAATTACTTTTCATTAATCAAATAAAGAAGCATATATAAAGAAAAAAAATAAAATTATGATACAAGACAACTAAATCAAGTTGATCTTCTAGCAGTGTCCGATGGTGGATGCGCCTCCTTGAATCCTTTCGTCTTCCTTCATGCAGACAGCAGTAGGATGGCTGGAAGGCTTGGTACAGAAACTCTAAAAAAGAAAGGTAGATGAAGTATGAAAATATGAAAAAGAAAAATAGTGACACTAGGATTAGGACTTCTCTTAGATTTGATGGAAGGTGTGCTAAGGTTAGTACCTCCCCTAGACTTATAGAGAAGAAAGAAGGAGAGATGGGGGTAACAGCTTGGAGAGAAACTTAGGAGTTGACTTCATGGGAAGAGAAAAAGGGAAGAGCTTTGATGGAGGAGAGAAGAAGGAAGAGAGTGAGGAGAAGATAAAGAACCCCACAAGGGGCTGATGTCTTGAGAAAGGAGGGATGGGGTGTATTTATAGAGAGGAGGCTAAGATTTTCTGAAAAGAGAAGTGGGAGCGTGAATAAGGATACTTGGATTTTCATATTTCTTCTCCTCTGTTAATCAATAAGTTGTATTCATATTTAGATTTTTATGAAGAGTGATCTTTTAATTTGAGCCCTTGAGATTTAAGTCATGTTTACACTTAAATAGGAGCTGGTTATTGAGTTCACTCAAATCTAATCCGATTTGAGTTTAATTTGAATCGTATGAATCCAAACTTCCAATTATCTGTAAAATAGACTAGAGAGCATCAAAATCTAATAAAATAACATCAATTATCATAATATATAATATCTCTAATGACTTAAATTAAGTGTTCATCATACCTCTCAATTTGAACTTTACTCGTCCTCGAGTAAAATAGATACATTAGTAATGTGCACCAAATTATCCTTGAATCAAAAGTTATCCTAGATATTTCTAACGGTAACTAATATCCGGCTAGATCATTAAAGAGATACTTCATTGAATTATTAATTCGATCCAATTAGTGGTTGAGTATTAGTCATAGAAATCTTTAAAGATCTTTTTTTATAATTTTTTATTCTACTCTTTAAGTCCTCTAACTTACTGTGGATTTGGTGTAGTATCTTTTTGCAGTTTATTCTCTTTATTCTCTCTTTTTTTTTTTTTCTGAAAGAATATTTTCATGTACAATCGGTACAATGTCCTAACCCCTTAAGCTTTCTAATTGACTCTTGTAGTGAGCTTTAGACTAATGACTTCCAAACTGGTTGGTTTTAGGACATTAGGTATAATCTAAATTCTATCATTCATTGGGTGTTCTTAATAATTTTTTTCTTGATATCTCTAAAATTATCTAGACCATCAATCACTCATTGATTAGGATGCCTGATTAACTCCAAATCGAGATAAAATTTAGGTACATAGAGCTAATTATTTCTAATCATACTCGAGGACTTAATTAAATTAGTTATTTTCCCCCCCAACTTCATTGTCATTGTCCCCAATGAAAGAAGAGAATCATAACAAAGCTAAAATAGAATGTAACAAAGAAGGACACCACCTGAGTTCGATGTGTGCAATATTGATTGAGAGGTCCTTCATTGTAGGGTGTGATATGTTCTTGATTTCAGCTAGTGTGAATGTGGCTCTCCCCCTAATTTAGCTAGTAGCATCACTCATCTACTCTACTATAGAGATTCAACTTGACTAATTATCTTTTTAGAGATTCCTACAAAATGATAAGAAACTAAAAATATTGCATAAGCTGGGTTGCCTCCCAAAAAGTACTAAGTTTAACGTCTTCAGCCAGATGCTATAAGGGAGTCCCATCTATAACCAACTTGGGTATGTCCCTCAAGATTTCAAAAGGACAAGACCAATCAGGAGGCCTTGTCATCATAGTCGAAAAATATTCGTGAAATGCTCTACAATGATTAGTCTGGACCAATAGAATGTACTAGGCAAGCACGCAATACCAGAGACTAATAATATTCTCATAATTTTTTTGATGATCAAGAAGGGATTGTGTTTGTTGAATCGAGATTAGGATTGGTAGTTTAAGAGTTTCTTCAATTATAACTTGATTTACTCTAATCTCTATCTCAGGTATGATATATTTTGACATCATCTCTTCTCAATCTATAGCATGGTATTTTTTTCAAATTAACACTAAATCTGTCTCCATACATCGTTTTAAAGCCGTAGAAAGATTTTGGAGACAGTCCTCGAAAGTAGTATCAAAAATAGAAAAATCAATCATAAAAATCTCAATATCATTGTTCCTCATTTCAGAGATATCCCATCCAACAGCTTCTTTATATACTTTTAGAATACCTACAAGTTGGGCTTTCTGATTTGGGATCACTAGAAGGGTGTCAGTAAGTGCGTCAGGAAGCGGCTTCAGTTCTAGAACAGGTGATGATTCTAACAAGAGGACTATTAGAGGGTTAGGTGATGACTTATATTTTTTGATCCAAAGTAGGATGGTTTTAGGATAAGGCATATCAACTAGATCTTTTATTTTTGTGATATACCCATCGATATCAAAATCATCCACCTCGAAGTGAGCTAAATAGAAATCTAAGAAATCCTGGGAGAGAATTATGGGTGTAACTTCCTCTATTGTGTTATCTGTTTGTGGTCTTTGGAAAGTCTCAACTGATTCCAGTATTTCACCTATTTTTCTGTCCTTCCCATAAAAAGAAGTGGGTGATTCTAAGACACTTGGGAAGGAGACCATAGGTAAGTAGGGTGATGATGGAATTGGTTCATCCTACCATTTGAATTTTTCTCTATATGCTTTTGTCTTAGTCGAATTATATGTATTGGTCATTTTGGTTGTGTAGAGTTATTCTAAGACTACTTCATTTTTGAGAGTTATAATCGATTGTTCAAGAAAAATTATAGGAATATTAAAATTTCTAGCTAGATATTGTCTTTCTGGATTACTCTTAGACTGACTAAACAGCTCTCCTTCCTCTTCTCTACTGATTCTAATTACTGATTGATTGACTTGAATTTCTATTTTCGCTAAGGATTGCATAGAGGAGTGAAGGAGCTGATTGGTGCTTTCAATCCTACTAGTGTTTGCAAAATCTTCTCTTCAAATGATGGGCTATAGATAGTTGGAGAAGGTTGATATTATAAATAGGGCATATCGTAATAGGGTGCTTCTACAAATGTAGATCCTTGTGTTGCTGGGGTACCCACTGGGTGTGGGTTCTACAAAAAATTTGGTTGAACACCCCAATCTGGATTGTAGTCGTTAAAAAATGAGTTATGTTGCCCAGCTATGCAACCCAAGAGGAAGGGGTGAATTGGGTTTCTAAAAATTTTAAGCTTAACTTATGTCTTATGAAAAATATTTGACAATAGCTCAATAAATAGGGAGAGTAAAGTTGATTCAAGGCTAATGGCTAAATGCAAGAATGCAAGAGAGTAATGAAGAGTTAAAGCAGAGCAATTAGGTACAACACAAACAAAAGGATTTATAGTGGTTCGGTGCCAACTTTGCACCTACATTCACTCTCCAAGCTCCTACTTGAAAATTTCAATCCACTAACTTGTATTCAACTTGAATACAAACGTCGGAAACTCCGACTCTAGCTATCCCAAGCTAGTCCACTTATTTTCCGGGTACAAGCCAACCCAATACACTTCGATTCAAAGTTCGGATCAACCTTCCCTTATTTTGGAACCCTTTCAAAATAAAAACAATAACTCAAACAGAGTATAACAATGAATAGCACAAAAAGTACAAAGAAAGCTCCTTTAATGAGCGAATAAGACTTTAAATACACTTTACTCAAAGAGAAGAAGACCCTTTTTGATTTCCTCAAGGTGGTTGGAGACTTGAATGTACACTTGAGAAGTTGGTAAGCTTGGATTAAAGGCTTCTTGAATGCTTTGAGTGAGCTTTTGCTTAGGGCTGAAAAGTTAGCTTGAAATTCTCTTTTCAAAATCTCTCTTCTTAATGATTCCCACCTATTTGTCCCTTTTATAGTTTCAAAAAATGGTGGAAAACATTCTGGGCTGAAATAGAGCCGTTAGACCACATTAAATGAGCATTAAAAGCACTTAAAATGGGTTAAAAACTAGCTGTTGCGGAATAATCCCATCACAGAGGTCGACTCATGGGTCGACTCATGCCTGGGGGTTGACTCATGGGTCGACCTCTGTGGAAAAACACCAGAAAACCAAAAGGGAAGCAAGGTTCTGTAAAATTGGCCCAAGACCCGCAAAGGTCGACTCATAGGTCGACTCATGCCTTGAGGGTCGACTCATGGGTTGACTCACAGGGTGTGCCAAGTCTGTGCCGGTCAAAAAGTGTGCGTGCCAATCAGCTCATATGCCATGAGTCGACTCATGGGTTGACTCATGTTTTTCAAATATGAATATCTTTCAAAATATAAGTCCAAAAATAATAAAATTTTCACCAATGGATCACAAATTTTTTGTTCTATCACTTGATACTTTCAATTCAGAGTTTGGTAAAATTATGATTTTGCCCCTGAAGAGCAATAAGTCTTTTTCAAGCGAAAATCATTAGTACCCCTTCAAATGCTTTGTAATCATCAAAATCAATCTAAGGAGCAACAAGTTATTTCTTAGTTCGTAGGCTATTTGGATTTGATCTTGATAAACTTGCTCATACCTAAACTTGAAAAATTGATGCATGGCTGGCATTCAACTTGTTGTGCAGGAAGAAAAGATGTAGAAAGAGAGTGTCTAATAGTTAGTAGGTGATCTAATTTATAGAACAGCTCATCCTCTCTATTGTAGAAATCCATATTTCTAGCACAAATCTAATTTATCGGATTGTTCTGATTGATTTCAAAAGGTTTAGATTAGAACAATCTCCTTCTGATTTTTTTTAAGGAAGAGGGAGAGAAGAAGAAGAAGAAAAGAAGAAGAAAGAGAGAAGTTCTAAAGATGAGAATCCTAATAGAGTTCTAGACCTAGAGATAATAGATACGAAGATTGTTTTGAATTATTTTTATTATTTTTTTATTTTTTAAATAAGTGATGCAATCAGATCAACTCTATCTTTGGGTTAACCTAAATCTAGATAGTTCCTAACTGTCCAGATCACCTTCGAGCACTCCAAGTAAAAGACTAGCCACTTAATTGGTCAGGTAAGTGTAAGGTTGATGGGGTCCCCCTGTTGCTTTTCTTAGACATCAAGTTGGTCAGGTCAGCGAATGGAATCAATTAATGAACCACTTTTTTTTTTGATGTAATTCCTGCACTATTTTTTTAGACACCAATTAAACTGACCATCTTAACCCGGTCCAACTCATAGGGTTCCTTATCTTATTGAGCTCGAGAGTCCTTAAGAGTCAATATTTAATTAATTTTAAGTTAGAGGCTTAGGTCAATGCAAATGTAGAATTATGATTTGTGGGTCAAGAAAGGATGATCAAATGCCCATCTTATCTTGTTTAATTGGGTTAAGTATCCTTAAAGTGTTTTATGAAAATATACAATGCAAAAAGAAAAAATATCCAAATATGTTAAGTAGTTTTTAAGATTTAATTAGTTTATTTATATTAGTCAAGTGTTATATGGTGTCTTTGTATTTTTTTTATATTATGTCATCTTTAAGCAAGAAGAAATAAGAGGTAAGTTTTAAATTAAGTTAATTAAGTATTAGAAGATCTAGTGAATCTAACTAAATGAAAAGTAAATAATGCTAAGATTAAAAGGCAAGTAGGTAACCTACAAATAAAGTAATAAATCAAATTTATTTTTAGGATAATAAATTATTCTAAGCTATGAAAAGAAATAAATCATTAGAAATAATGGGCAATAATAAAAAAGATAACTGCTTAACTATGCAAATAAAGTAATCTCATAATTAAGAATAAAATATAACTATGTAATTTAAATAAAAGGCAAAGAGTCTAATCTACTTAAAAAAATAAAAAATTATTAATTATATAATACAGTAAATTATTTTAAGCTATAGAATGCAGTAAATCACTAGGCTATAGAAAGCAAAAAATTTTTTTATGCATGTAAATAAAGAAATCTAGATATAAAGTAGTAAATCTATCATATACGAAAAGGAATATAAGATAAAAATTTAAAAAAAAATAAATAGAAGGTGATTAAGTAATTAAAGTAAATTAACTAACAATAAAAGGCAAATTACAAATCAGCAAAGTAAAGTATGAAAAGCAAGAGTCCAAGAGAAGAAAATAATCAACTAGAAATATAAAGCAGTAAAGCATGTAAGGCAGTTAAATAATCTAAAGTAAGAAATAAAAATATAAAAAATAGTAAAATATTTTTTATTATTTTATTTTATTTTTTTCAAAACAATCACGCTAAGATCTCCAACAACGGTGTCAAAATTTGATGCATATCATAGTACAATAAAATTAAACCTACTCACTACTATATAGATATGGTGAGTCGGGATCGTATCCACAGGGATCTTAGTTGATTATTTCAAAAATATAAAAAAAAAAAATAATAGATTGTAAAAAATTAAGAAAGAAGTATAAAAAGTATAATAAAATTATTTTTCATTAATCAAATAAAGAAGCATACATAAAGAAAAAGAAATAAAATTATGATACAAGACAACTAAACCAAGTTGATCTTCTAGCTGCGCCCAATGGTGGATGCGCCTCCTTGAATCCTTTCGTCTTCCTCCGTGTAGACAGTGGCTGGAAGGCCTGGTATAGGAACTCCAAGGAAGAAAGGTAGATGAAGCATGAAAATATGAAGAAAAAAGATAGTAGCATTAGGATTAGGATCTCTCCTAGATTTAATGAAAGGTGTGGTAGGGTTAGTACCTCTCTTAGACTTATGGAGAAGAAAGAAGGAGAGATGGGGACAGCAGCTTGGAGAGAAACTTAGGTATTGGCTTCATGGAAAGAGAGAAAGGGAAGAGCTTTGATGGAGAAGAGAAGAAGAAAGAGAGAGGGGAGAAGATAAAGAACCCCACAAGGGGGCTAATGTCTTGAGAAAGGAGGGCTGGGGTGTATTTATAGAGAAGAGGCTAGGATTTCATGAAAAGAGAGATGAAAGCGTAAATAAGAACCCTTGGATCTTCATATTGCTTCTCCTCCGTTGATCAATAAGTTATATTCACACCTAGATCTTCATGAAGAGTGATCTTTTAATCTGAGTCCTTAAGATTTAAGTCGTGTTTATACTTGAATAGGAGCTGGTTACCTAGTTCACTCAAGTCTGATCCAATTTGAGTCTAATTTAAATCGTATGAACCCAAACTCCTAATTATCTGCAAAATAGACTAAAGAGCATCAAAATTCAATAAAATAATATTAATTACCATAATATTTAGTATCTCTAATGACTTAAATTAAGTATTCATCAGTACATCTAACACATATGATATACACTAAATATATAATCAGGTGATACATACTGTAAGCTTCTTAAATACACAGACAGCAATGATCCAATACACATATATAACTAAATTGATATATAGTTTATCGAACTTAGTTTCATCAGTACAGAGTATATGACTAGTTGATATACATCTAGCAAAATATTTATCTAAGATCCCAATACATATCTCTAGATAAAGTGATACATAGTTTTCAAAATATAGCATTCATCAGCACGTAGCATATGAGCATATGATATATATCAGATGGTTTATTAATACATACTATAAGCTTTTTTGACATACATCTAACAATGACCTAATATACACCTTAAAGTCCTTTCTTTTCTTTCGAATCTTTCTTCTTTTCTGAGATCTTTGCATCAAAAAGTTCATGAAAACTATGTATCGTTCTACCTAAAGGTGTGTATTGGAACATCAAATGAATATTTTACTGGATATGTATCAACTGACCATATACCGTATACCAGTAAATACTAAGTTCGATAAATTATGTATCAATTTATTTGTAGATATATATTGGATTGTTACTAGGTGTGTATCAAAAAAGCTTACAGTATGTATCAATAAGCCGTCTAATCTATATCATTTATTTATATGCTATGTATTGATGAATATTATATTTTAAAAAATATATATTACTTTATCTAGAGGTGTATATTAGAATGTTGGATGAATATTTTGTTAGATATATACCAATTAGTCATATACTCTATACTAGTGAAATTAAATTCGATAAACTATGTATCAATTTAGCTGTATATGTGCATTAAATTGTTGCTGGGTATATATCAAAAAAATTTAAAGTATGTATCACCTAATTATATATTTAATGTGTATCATATGATTATATAGTATATATCTTTATGTGTTGAAATTAAAAAAAAAATAAATCGATGAAATGGGTAACTTCGTTGTTAGAAAAAATAGTTAATTTTTAAATTTATTTTTTAAAATTAATATTAAAAAAAATATGGCGACCGCCTCATATGATAATTTATAGTGCCGCCCCGTATAATTTTTGTTCCCCAAACTACCTTTGTCCTCGAGAAAACACAACAACAAACCAACTAGCCCCTACTGCCTCTTGGCCACTTTCTAACGACATTACCCAACAACGATATGGAAATTATCGTATCAGAGAGGGAGAGAGCCGGAGAGGTGGGGTGAGCGCGCCAAGAAACGAGATAGGAGGAGGAGGTGCTTTCACGTATCGTAGGCGGACGTTGGGATTCCCGAAAGACCAGGTCAGTCCCATTCGGTTCCCCTCCTCCAGTTTTACAAATATTGATACCGGAAACCTAGCTATTTTATTTTCCTTCTGATTTCTTTTACTCTTCTGCCATGCTCATCATTTATATTAGTGCTTCTGCTATGAATTATATATCTTGTTCTTGCAATTTTTATTTTTTTCCGGATGGATAATTCCTATTCGTAAGCTTACGTATAGAGATCTAGAGTTTTTGCATTCTTGTAACTTTCCCGTTTAGTCCGACGGATTCTCGAGGAAAAAGGCTAAAGATTTTCATGATTTTTGGCTCTCTGATTCTTGTCGGAAGAATTAGACTATCTGAGGGTTTGTAGCATTAAAAAAAAAAAAAAAGGATTTGATTCTTACTAGAACCCTTATATATATTAACCTATTGAATAATTAGCTGGTATCAAGATTCTCTATATATTCTTTGTTTTGTGGATTAGAGAAACGGTATTGTGCGAAGATCTGAGAAAATGGATGCATTCTTTGATGGTCTTGACTGTCGATTGAGGGTGTCAGGCATGGTCGCTGATTCGATCATGATGGGTATCGTGAACTCAGCAATGGAGAATGCTTACAAGAAGAGCTTGTCAAAAGAAGGGAATTTGGAGCGGTTGAATGAGAAGTCAAGGTTCTGTGAGCTGGCGATAATGCAGCTGGAGTGGTGCCTGAAATACCTGCAGGACGAGATCCATGGCAACATCATTGAAGGCACCTGTGAACGTGAGCAGTTGCTCTCTGATCTATTGAAGACTAGAGATCGGATCCACCATAGGCTTGAGGAGACTGAGTTCGCGATTGAAGAGAAAGATAAAGAGTTAACAAGGAGGAAGGAAAATGAATCAAAGCTTAGATTGGCTTTGGAAATGAAGGGAGAAGAAGTTAGCTCTTTGCACACAGCACTTGGGCTCGAAAGAGTAAAAAGTAAGAAAGCGAGTGGATTCGTCCAATTTGATGCAATATGTATGGAAAAAAATGAAAACCATGTGTTCGGTGAACTGAAAGGCTCTTTGCATCGACAGTTGCAGAAAATCAGAGGCAAACTGGAGGATGGACGGGAAATTTTGACCAATCTGATGCAAAAGAATAGGAGAAACTCCTCAGATGTTGACAAGTTGACATTCAACTTTGGTGTGAATGGTGGTGGCATGAAATCACTGCATGAGCTTTATGATATCGCACAGTTGAAGTTGGACTTTAAAGAGATTGTTGTTGATGTTGGTATTCTCACAGAAAAGATTGAATCGTCTTTTGAAATAATGGGAAGATCTGTCTCCTTGTTAAAGGCAGCACTGGATGAGCAGCAATGGGTTTCAGATGTGGAAAAAGATACATCTAATGTTTTTATTAAAAGTTACCTTCAGGAAACTCAGCATGTAGGCAAGTTGGAGTTTGGGGTTTCCACAGAAAGTTCTCCTGCAGCCTTGTTGGACATGAGCTGGTCAGCTTTCATGGATGACATTACAAGTTTGCATCATGAGCTTGAGGGATTGTTTCCTCAAATAGATGCACAGTCGAAAACTGATGGCAGCATGGATTTGAGGTCCCATTACAATCCTTCGTCAAGTGCTAATGCTGGAGGAAAAGATAGCTGTAGTTTTGGAGGTTCGAGAGATGATGCTGTTTCTGGTGCAGTAGAAATACATGAGGAGTTCAATGATACTTCTTCAAAAGTTGCAAAATCAAGCAAAACAGAAGGTCTATCTAACGAAAATCTATCTGGGCATTTTGTTGCTGATTTGGTACATAACCATGAGACAACCATACAGCAGAAAAATCAAGTAATTAACTGGCTGAAGGGAGAACCATCCAGAGAAAAAGGGTGCTCCTTAAGAAATGATAAAACCTTTGATTCTGTTAAACAAATGTTTATTAGGGCTATTTCAAGGTTGGATGATATTAGAAGGAAGAATTCCAAGTTGGTTGCGGCTTGTGATAAGCACAGACTTATAGCCTATGAAAGACCCACCAGCATTCTCCAAAACAATTCATCAAGATATGAATCGGTGGATAAAGAAATTATGGTCACTCAGATAGTGAGAGAACTCCTTGATCAACCAAGAAATGGGCTATGCTGTCATTTAGGAGATACCGAGCTGTTTGATGAGATAAGACAACTAGAAGAAGGAAATGTTGATTTGGACACTAAAGCTAAGATGTTGGAAGAGAAATACACAATTCTTTCTAAAGGTTTAATGAGAGGGCTGCACCTTGACTTCTTTGCTTACAACATAGAGACCTTAATCAGGGAGGATATATATAGGGTTATCCTTAGTGGAATGATCCAAGGATGGAATAATGATCTAGAATCTTATAGCATCGAAAGGCTTCTTAAAGAAGAGATTGATTGCATTGTACTCAGTGAGGTAATCAGAGATATGATACATGTTGAGTATCTAACTTTGATGAAATGCCCAGATGGAGACATGCCATTTGGTAACAATTTGTCTCAGACTTCTATGATCAGGGAAAGTATGGAAACCATGCAAAAAGTGGAATCACTATCAAATGATTTTAAGTTGGAGGAAGGTTTAGAGTTTAATTGTAATTCAGAACCAGTGGAATCTTATATCATCAAGAGGCTTCTCAAGGAAGAGATTGATTGTATTGTATTCAGTGAAGTAATCAAAGATATGATATGTGTTAAGAATTTAACTTTAATGAAATGCCCAAAGGGAGACATGCCATTTGGTAAAAATTTGTCTGAGACTTCTACAATCAGTGAAGGTATGGAAAATATGCAAGAAGCAGAATCACGATCAAATGATTTTAAAGTGGAGGAAGGTTTTGATTTTAATTGTAATTTAGAACTGGTGGAACCTCATATTCACCTTGACCTTGATGGGTATAAAATTGAAGCATCAAATTCACTAAATATGCAACATACTGAATTGTTGGCCGAGAAGGATGATGCTTTTAAGCCAGTTGACGGAAATTTTGAAGTGCACCACTTTATTTCTAGTAGGATGCATCTAAGTAAATCGGTTCCATGTTTATTACCTCTTGACAATAGGGATGTGGCACATGATCGGGTAACTTCAGCAAGTGGCATGATACATAATGGTCACCACACCACATGCTCACCTACAGGATTTACAGGAAAGAGTTGGAGCGAGATGCAGCTCATTCTGATGCCTCTTGCAAAGTTTTCACAAGAAATCTTGGATTTTGAGTTTATGGTGTTTGACAAAATAAAAGTAAATATTTCAAGGTAGTTATGATTCTATGGACTGTTCTGTTTGATGTATACATGCAGCTTATAAAAGCAGAAGGGTATTAAAATTTGAATTTTGATTATGCTTATCACTATACACATGAAAACAAGCTGGCCTTCACACATTGTTTTGTAGCAAGAAGCTGCAACTACATGCCTTTAGGTGGCATAGTCTGTGCATATTTCTATCTCTGTTAGTATAGCCCTATACAGAAACATAAATTCATATAATGTATAAAAAATGTATATATAGTTGATCTTTTGTGCTTAATATGCATTTTGATATTTGTATTTCTTGCAATTTGGGTGACACTTATATTTTTGCAATATATGGGCATAAAAGAAGCTAAAAGATTGGACAATTTTGTCACTAACTGAAATGCTATGCACCAATTTGTATTGACCCCTATACATTCTGCTTGGTGCAAATCCATCCTTAGAGTCATGAAATATTTGCCAAGAACAAATTTTCAATGAATATTATCTAGTAATATGTTAACTCCTGAAAACAACACTTTGTAAAACATTCTCCCTTCCAAAACACATTAAAAGGGGAAGAAGATCTTCAAAGAAGCTGGTAGAAGGAGAGTGGAATGCTTGATGAAGATGCAACAAGAAAAAGGCATCAGACTCACCCTAACTTCACTTAGTAGATTCATCCAGAGTACAAATGCTTCATTTGCTCCTTAGTTTAACTTTTAGCACTTCTAAAGGAGTCAATATTGAAGGGATGATTTTTCAGGGGTTCATATGTAACTTTGATTCATTTCAGAAAAGTTAATGCAGAAAGCCTATTTTAATTTCTTTTTTAAATGTTTAATCATAACTTTATTGGAAATATATATTCAAAGGTCCCACAAATTGGAATATAATCTGAAATGACTTCCAACTTAATTTCTCATTTATTTATTTTATTTTATTAATAATTTTATTTAAATTTTTGATCATTTATTTTTTGAATTTCTGTTATTTTTCAGCTCAACCAGTCTGCCAAACTCAGGCTGAAACTGCTAAAACCACCAAATTTGAACTCATGTCTGCCTAAAACAAAAACTTAAACGAAATTCTCAGAACTTGTTTATCATTTTATTTATTTCTTGATTATATTTGTTGCTTGCTTGTCCATTGTTTGATGGAAAATGTTCCATCCTGGTAACAGCACATTTTTTTATTCTTCCTTTTTTTTTTTTTTTTTTTTGAGGAGAAGTTAGGCAAGGGGGTCCAAACAGTTTCATTAAGTAAATAAAAGAGAGTATAAAGTGAAATCATAGAGTGAAGGATACCAAAAAAAACAAGAAGAAGAAAAGGAGATGAAAAAGAAGAAAAAGAGGGAAGAGACAAATGGTAGAAGAGAGGGAGCAATACTTGATCTTTCACTTTGCAGGGACTGCTTTTTGTTTATTTTCAAGTTTTTTAGTAGACATGTATCTTGTATAGCGTTGTACACACCATCTGATGAGCTTAGGGAGATATTTTTGAGCTTATCCAAGTACTGGAATGAGGAAAATCATCCAGACTATGTCTGTGCTAGCTAGAATCCAAGATGTAAGGTTCATTAACTGAAATTTCACAAGGAAATTTCTCTCTGGAAAACTTAGTTTGTGCTTCATTCTTGCTGCTTACACTGTTTTCATGATCTAAGTGATTGATTTTGAAAATTGTGGAAGAAATATAACTGCATTTTGGTTACTTGAGGAATCCTTGTGCAGGTTGGGATATCTGAATAGTCTGTTGAATCCTCTCATTGAGCAAGCAATCTCAATTAAGAGAAAAGAATTGCTCTATCATAAGGCTTTTACAAGGCGATGTTATGACCTCCAAACAGCTGAAGCAGAGGTTAGAATGTTATACTGTTATATGTACACCTGTGCATCAAATCTGTTCCATCAAGAATTTTAATGTGGCTTGAGTCAAACGTGTATTTCTAGAGGTTTCTCATCATGCTAAAACTTTTTATGAGAACTCTGACCTTGCTAAGTCATTACTGGCAGTTCCAGCATTATCAGGCTTCATATCTGCTCTAGCATACCATCCAACTGTATTTCCCATCCATATAAATTATCTAATCAACTGATTGCAGTTTAAGGTAATTGCTATGCTTATTCCTGATGCTCCTCCAAGATACATTCAGCTTGCATATTTTACTAGTATCTTTTGACATTTTCAAAAATGATAGCAGTGAAGGCACTTCAACGATGCATCGAGAAGTTTAATTACCAAATTGAAGTTTCTAATATTTTTATTTATTTATTTATTTTGTTTCTATATACATGCAGTTGTAAAATTTCTTGAATCTTTAAGCCAGGCTTCATTGGTGTTTATTTAATAGGTGGATCTGCTTGGGGATGAGGTGGATGTACTTCTTGGCCTTATTCAGAAGATATACATATCACTGGACCATTATTCACCAGTTTTGCAACATTATTTTGGGGTAATATAACTCATTCTTTATAATAAACTTATCTTCTCTTCAACTGCATTTTTCGTTTCAAGAAAGCATTGATCCCTTATTGATCCAATATGATTCTTGGGCCAATGATAAGAAAACTGAATCAAAACATGAAGAAAATTGCTTGTTCAACCGATAACCAAATCCTAGAATTTGTTTGGTGCATAGTATGTCTGTTTTTTTAGCTGCTTTGAGTAATATAATGTTGTTCTTAGTTGTACCAAGTGGAAGATGTTTCTTCAATTGTTAGATCTTATAGGGTAGTAATGGCCTTCCTTGGGTGTGTTTGATCTGGTTATATTTTTTCCTGCATTCTTTAAGATTCACACTTATACTTCCTAATGATACTGAGGTTTGGTTACTCTAGTGATATGGAGGATACATTTAATAAGTCAATTAAAAAAATATATTTTTCCTTTTCTGATGTTTTAGCTAGAGAACCTTCATGAATGATGATGCTTCCATTGTTGCCCACTATAGTAGCATCTTAAACTTGAGTTGAGATGAACTTTAGCTCTCTAACCTTTTTTTTTTTGGGCCTTGTGGTTCCTTCTTTTGTTAGGTGTATTTGTGATTTCAATTGATGTGAATTACTTCTCTGAGAAAAAATTATGTGAATGTCCAGACACTCGAACTGTTGATGCAAGCAATGAAGCTTTATCTAGAGTCATGTTCGTTAGACAACGAACCACTTCTGATCCTATTTGATTTCACCATCTTGTTAGTTGCTTCATCTAGTAAGCATCAATCGGCCAGACAATAGACATGGGGTGCATACAATGAGTCTCTATATCAATACTCCTTGCTTCATATCTTCAAGCGACTATCCTGTAATCGTTACTACCTTAAGAGACCATTTCTTGCCTTTTTATTCTCTTTTACTTAGTCCTAAATTTTCTTAGAATATCTGTTCATTCTAGTTGAACTAGTGATCATTGATTGCTGACCCCTATCATAGTTTTCTTCCCTTAATCTTGTTAAGCTGCCACTAGAATGCTTTTGACAAATAGAGAAAGCTCAAACCCATTGAGAATCTGAGATTATCACTTTGCTCGAGCACTTATAACCATCTCATTGCTCTGTGACTTGCTCGTATTTAGCCTACTCTGTGGGATACAAACTTACACTACCTCATACTTTCATCTTCCACTAGGTAAACTCACATTGGTTGATTTGCTAATAGATTTGAAAAAGAGTGATATGAGATTCTTGGAACCATAACTGTTAACTATAACCATCAATCCTAGCACCAACAGTTTGGGGTCGGTTTTATAGATTGTTACTCAGATATTATTCTTATTCAGGGCTACTGTTTAATGCAGTATTTTCCATCTTCTTCATCGCAACTTCTACTCATATTTAGATCTTCCCTCCTCAAGTCACTCACAAGTTCTCGGAATGGAAAGATTTGAGGAAGGAAAAAAGCATATTGGAAATGTTTATGACTTAGTTGTGGAAGATGCTAAAGAACCTAACGAAGCATTTGAAGACTTGCTTGAAAAAGTGAAAGAAGATCTGAAGGAGTTTTAGGACTTCATCTTTGAAGATCTGCCAGATGGACTGCTTCGTATTACAAATACTCATCATGCCATCAATTTGATCCTGATGCTTCCCTCAGAACATGATGAGATAATGTGATAGTTGTTGGCTTGGTTGAAGGGTCATGTTCAGGAATTTATGTCCTTGTGGCTTACCTACTCCATTGACAGGTTAAGCATGGAATTAGTGTGTATACATGGATGGTACAGCCACAAACAAAATTTTCATCAATTATTTGTTGTCTAATCTCGAGACTTGATGATTTGTTAGATATGTTATTCATTACTGCATTTTCTCAAGATTTGATCCGGGATTTGGTTGACAATGGATATGCCTTGAGTCAATTGATAAGTGGAATGCAACTTTTAGAGTAAATGATGACCTAGTTAAGCCTTTTGGACTGACTAATGCTCTCAAGTACATTCACAAGGATGATGACTCATCCTATGTCCATTTGTTGCTCTGTTGTTTTTCTTACTAAGAGCTAATCAAAATAGGAGAATTGCAGCCATGTGCACCAAGTTATGAGGACTCTTTTAGCTGAGGAGTTGTACATTAGTTCGAAGAATTGCAGCCAAAAAGTAATATTTTTGGTATTCTTTGTTTCTTGCAACAGAGCTTGAGTAACTTTTTTCTTTTTAAAAAAATATGATGCGAATAGTTGATTGCTAGCATTTACAAGCATTACAAAGTTCCCTGGTCATTGATTGTATAAAACAAGGCTAATTTAATACCATGGAATATGATGAGCTGATATTAGAGTGTTCACAAGTCACAACATCTCGATAAGATATGAAGCTAATAGGTATAGTCATGAATAGTTGGAATCATATTTCATATTGTTTCATATTTATGAACAAACGTGGACAGGAAATGGATAATGTTCAATTTTTTCCTCCATGTAAAGCAACCAGGAAATGTGAATTAAAATGATTAAGAATAAGAAAGCAGTAGGGAAGGATGCAAGCAAGTTTATCAAGACTGCACTTTTTTTTTTTTTGGGGGCTCCACATGCATTTCCTACTAGTTTCTTGCATGTTTTAGCTGTTGCTTTCTTTTTCCCGCTTTGGACATTTTCCTAAACTAATTTTACATTTCAAGCTTGTGTAGTTGTTCTCTATAACTGTAACCTGCAGTGGCAACTTCATGTACATTAAAAGGCTTACACCCTATGAGCTAGCCATCAAAATATGGTTGCAATGTGTACAAAAACTATACAGTAATCCAGTAACAAACTCATGCCAAGAAATAATAGGACCATGCACATACCTGAAGTATATATGAAGTAATGTATATCTCTTAAGAGAAGAATGCATATTTCTTTTTCTTTGATGAGTCAAGAGTACTTGTATTTGATATCGCTGCATTGTTAAAATATTGATTTGGATTCTACTTTATCAGATAATGGAGGTTCTAGCATTGATCCGAAAAGAATTAAATGTGGAAGCGACTACCGCAACCAGACATTAAAAAAGGGGGCTTTGCAGTACATGAGGCTTCTGTCGTTGTGGAGTCAGGGAGGGTCAGATTATGCAGCCATACGTGCGGCGATGCCATTTTCATGTCTTGAACACTCAGGTCATTTGGAGCAACCTTGCCATTGCGCCAAGCCCATCCTCACAACTCGGCATTGACAGTTTGCTTTTTATTTGATCCTCTTATGATTCATTTTTTACCTTATCACTATTCTTTTTGGACCTTGTTGTGTGTAATGTGGTAAACTTACAAAGCCCTAGGAATGAGGGCCCATTGACAGCCAAAATATTGTTGTTTATTTTAGAGCTAAATTGCCTCTTATACAAAATTGGCACTTGGTAGACCTTTGTTGCCACTAATGAGTACTCAATGCTTTTTTCTTGTACTGATGGAATCTCTTCCGTTATTTCTTTTGAAAAAGACTCCGGAGGGGGGGAGAGAGAGAGAGAGAGAGAGAGAGTTTCCTTTTTCTTTTTTCATTTTTTTTTTGGAAAGGAAAATGAATAAACAGATCACCAAACAGGCCTGCAGTCCATCAATGTAGGATGTTAGCCTAATTCTGATGCTACCATGAGATAGGTATCACAAAGTTTGAGAGAGAGTTGTTAATTGCACTGCTGTCATGAGATAGTTATTAGGAACTTTAAGAAAGAGATGTCTTACGGAAGATTGATTTACAAAGTAGATATCATTATAAGGGATGAATTGAAGTTGTCATTGAGAAAAAACAGTGAATTGCGCAAATGGTTAGTTATGCTTTTTGGACTTACATCTAATGAAGCTTCTTTAAGTGATGATGCGCAAAAGGTTTGTTTTAATTGGATTCATAGATCTTGATCCTTGTAAAAGCAAGTGGCAAGCCTTTGGCAGCATACGAGCTCTGGAATTGTACAATTCTTGCAATTCTTCTGATTGGATACCTTAAGCACCTTGGTCCGGATATCTTAGTCGGGCAATCTCTATCAATTCCTAGGCAACGGTTTCAACTTGTAAGAGTATTCTATCTTGCTGGATGAGAAAGAGGAGGGCAGAAAAGTCATGGCATGAGGCACGAGTACGAGTTGGTATCTTTTTCCAATACTGATTAAAGCCACTGATAAGCTTTTTAAATTGATTCACATCATGGATCATGATTTCATATTTTGAAAGTATCTAAATATTAAAAAAACTGTGTGGACAATTTTTTTTTTTAAATGGAATCTAAATGCAAAAGTTGAACATTTACAATCCAAGTTCAATTAAACTGTCCTTTTTAAGTGTATTTCAGTTGGTGGAAGAATCCTTATGCACGAGGGTGTCCCAGTTTTGAGTTTGTAATATAATTGCCCAAAGAAAAAAAAAAAAAAAGGCTATGCGCCATATTTTCTCCCAAGGCTTGTGGTGTAATAGCTACAAACATTGCATCTGAATGCTTTTTCACATCTACTTAATAAAAAATTAAAACTATCAAAATACATAAATATTAATTTTTTTCCGTAATAAAGATCATATTTAACATTTTAGCTTTTGAATTTCAATATTTATTATTTATTTTGGATCTTTAATGGTTCAAATATTTTCTCGCATGCAATAAAAGTTTGCCAGCCGATTTATGCGACGGTGCGCCTCCAGTTTCATGTAAAGTTTCCCGCGTATTAGAGGAAGAATCACGCCAACCTGGGGCGAGCCGTCCAAGCCCTCTCGCACGAGATCCCATGACCTATTAAATAAAAAAACTGGATTGTGGCGCGGTTCCGTCAGATATGTGATTGCAGGATCTCCGACGCTTCCGTTAACCAATTTTTGGAACAGTTTTTGTCTAACTCGGTCTTGGACTGGATATTTAAATAAAATGATCAGTAGACAGAAACCATTATTCGTTATAATCATACCGAGAGGTTGATGTTTTAATTAATCCTAAGGAAAGCTTGATTCAAATAGCAAAGATCCGGCCGCAAGATTTATTATTTAGAGTTTCAAATTTAGTTTACATTTAAAAAATACCAATGATTTATATCGTATCGGTAGATACAACGCTGCCAGAAAAAATGGATGTCAATCGTAACCCCGTTATGTTAAACTGGAGAGCAGGTAAACCTAAAGGTCATCCGCGCACGATAGCACAGGGATTTTCTATTTTTTATTTTTATTTTTATTTTGGTGTGGGAGGCAGGCAGGATCCCTTCGTGTTTAAGTGAATGTCCACGAGGCCACTCATCTCCGGTCGGTCGAGCGCACCGGGGGAAGGAAAGAATTCCAGGCTTTTTATTGGGTTGGGTATATCCCCACCTTCCTCGTTCAGTGATGCTATCCATCTCAACTACAGCTGGCACTGAGTATACCGAACCCCCCTCCTATTTCTTGCGCCGCGGCGCCCTCCATCGTAGATACTCTCCCTCCCTCGCTCTTCTCTAAAGAAGGAGAGTCCAGAGAGATCTGGATCTGGAACTGCTCCTTGTCCAACCGTAAGTTATTGCATCTTCCAGATCTACACCAGATCCGGCCATGGGGGCGAGACCGGCATTGCCTTCCGTCCTCCTAGTCCTGCTGTTCCTCCTCTTCTCCGCGTTGGATCTCGCGTCGTCCGATATCCCACCCTCGCCGCTCTCCGGAGGACCTGTCCCGGCGCCGGCATCGCCCACTACGTTGACGGCTCCCGCGATGGGTCCGTCCGCCCCGTCGCCGGCATCGCCTACTCCGTTGACGGCTCCATCGATGGGTCCGTCCGCCCCGTCGCCGGCATCGCACACTCCGTCGCCGGCTCCCGCGATGGGTCCGTCCGCCCCGTCGCCCGCGTTCTCTCCGGAGAACTCCGACTCGCCCCCGGCACCGCCTGTCGCCCCCGCGTCCTCACCGTCACCGACGCCGTCCCCAGCCAACGGGGTCGTCCGGAACGGGGAAAAGAGCGACGAGCATGCCGAGGTGGGGGAGAGCTCCAGCGGGATGAGCGGAGGAAAGAAGGCCGCGATTGCCGTGGGGGTTTTGTCGGCGGCGGCCGTGGTGGGGCTAGGGGCGCTGGTCTACAAGAAGCGGCGGGACAACATCCGGCGATCCAGGTACGGCTACGCCACCCGGAGGGAGATGCTCTGAAAACCTTTCGTAGTTTTATTTAGTCTATACATAATGGATTTGTTCCAATTCTTTTGAGAGCGAGGGTAGCGAACATTACTGTTGTTACTTTTTTTTTTTGCCCTTTTCCCTAGAGTTCAAATATATTTCGATTAATGATTTGGGATAATATATTGGTTTGGTTGTTAATCTGCTTCTGATATATATCAACTTAATATCATTTTTTTAATAATCTTCGTTGAATCTTGGGACGTATGTCAGTGTTGATAGGAAGGTTTCTTGGACCATCGAAGGTCCCGGTCCATCTTAGGCGAGATGTTTTGTTTAGAATGAATTGAAATGCCGAGATATTTCAAGATCTTGCCAATATCAAATGAAATTGAGTTCTCAAATTAGTTTCGTTTTTAATATTTTATTTATTAAGATCTTGCCGAGATAATATATTTTATTTTTATTTATTAAGATATATAACTGATTTTTGGAAGATTTGGTATAGATTTTAAGTAAAATACGTGGGTCAATAATAAGTTTACATTCTCCAAATGGGTTAGGCATGAGTTCAGACTTTTCTGACCGAACTTGAATCTTCTCATCTGATTGTAGTCTTCTACCCGAGAAAAAAATGAAACGGAAGAAAGTTCTTCTCATCCGAAACCATAAAGGTCCTATTTATGATGCATCAATGACGGCCGTCCGTGTAAACGACTGTCATGTTTGTACGGCCCAGAACATCCCACCTCAAATGCGGACCAGAATTTGGGATATCTCGAACCCAACCAAGTCAATCCACTGCCGTCCCGAAAGAAACTTAATTTTCATATTTTGTTCTCACGGGAAGCTAAACGTGTATTGAATGCAAAGGTGCGTGGGGGAGATATGTCACTTTTTGAACCTAACGAAGGCTTTGAATTTTGTTTATTACGTGACCCTACCAGAGAGCAACGAAACACCGAAATCTTAACCTAACGAACGTTCGAAAATTTTTTTCCAATCCAAATCAGGTTAGCTTGTGACTGTCAGGAAACAGAGACATGATGCAGATGTGCTAGCTGTAATTTCTTGTTATCAGGATGTCCATCATGTGCTTGTTCAATATTGTTATGCTAATCAGGCGTGGATTTTTTTTTTTTTTTGAGGCTAAGCTGCCTGGTGGATAATGGAAATCTTAGATGATTGGAAAACATGATATCCAAGTCATAGATACATATACCTGTTCAAATGATTGGTGATTCGTGATATGGTACGAAGAAAAGAGAAATGGTGAGAGTCAAATACCCATCAGTTTTCCCTTCATCCATCCATCACCGTGGTTCCCATCCTTCACTATGGTTCACATACATGTCCATCTACACATGATATGTCATATTGCACAAGAAAATGCTTCTCTCTCCACAAATATTCCCAGAATTTATTCAACTCTCATAAAATTGACATTTTGGGCATTTTGTAATAATGGCAAACTTTAATCAAGGTCCTAAATAGCATTAAAATGGTTGTTGTATCAATTGCTGGCCCCTCCTATGATGTTCCAAGTACAAATATCAGGATGTGGATTTAACAATGACCAGAAATTAGCCATTATCATATAATGGTAGCTAAGATAGTGATTGGTATTTAACCTTCTTACCAGCCAATTGAGTTGAAATCATATTTGCTAAATTCAAGACTTAATAGCTCTCAAAAATTCAAGTCTTAGTATCAATTAGAAATTATATTTTTGTTCTGCAAGTAGTTCAATAATGTCTTTTATTTTATAAATATCACAGTATGCAAAATAGCAATATTGTTATTTTTCTTTTTCTACCTTATAATGATCAACATCAATTGTTATGTAAGTCATTACTTTTTTGTCAAAGTATTCAATGAAATCGTTTGTTAGGCAAATAACAGTTATTATTACCGGTTCTTTTTAAATGGGGCTTGGCAATATGATAACTATTTCACCATTTCACTATTTAAAAATTTACTCATGTAGGGAATAAAAATCATAACATAACTTCTCCAAAGAAGTTATGAGGGATTTCCTAATCAACACCACATAAACATACCATTCAATTATGGCGACGTGTCTGAATTTTACTTTCAATTTCGTTCAAGCCACTTTTTTACTGGAATGCAGTCATAACTGTGATTCAAAGAATTAAGATTCTTAGGCGCTAGTTTATTTTCAGCACCACATTCTTAGGCGCTAGTTTATTTTCAGCAACAACAACACAGTTCATTAACTTGGGGCTACTAAAACCAAGCCAGTCATGCACTAGCTACAAGTGCTGATGGGTAAAAATGTGGTAGAGCTTTCTAACAAAATAAAAAAATATGATAGAATAGATCGAGAAGATATTCGTTAAAGTTGTCACAATCCAATCAAAAAGTTGTCACAATCCAATCAAAAATTGAAAATTGATGACTAGTGTAAAGTATCATTTATGAAAATCGATGAAATACACGGTACTCAATGAAATGCAGATATTCTCATTGAGTTGTGATAAGTTTGACGTGTATCACCATCGTAATGAATATTTTTTTGGAGCAGGCCACGTATAAAATTACATACAAATTGAATAGGTTGGTGATGCATGATATAATGATATTTGGATTTCAAAAAGTTGTTTATGTTCCATTTATATTGTACTCTTCACCGCGGTATGAGCTCCCACTCAACCTAGATTCTTAGATATTCCGCTTCTCCTAGTACAAGCTCTTCCATCAATTGTGTGGAGCTCCCGATCCCGTACATCACAAATACTGGATACATATGCTAATGCTATATATTTTCATTAAGCTTTTTTATTCTTTTATATATATATATATATATATTCACCTCCTCTTTCCCTTCCCTTCTCTTCTCGCTCGTTGGACTTAGTGTGGGCTTTGAGAGATGGGAACTGTAGTAGCGATCATTCCTTCGCAGAGCACTTCAACTACTCGTCAAAATGTCTATACCAGCCATGTGTACTTAGGATGGAGATTCCATTACACTATAGGCAAGTGTCTCGGAACTCATACTCACGTTGATTGCTTGTATCTTTTTTTCTTTCTTTTTTTTTTTCAATGAATTTAGAGCTGATCTTGCTTTCAATTATCGTCTTTGGTTGATGGAGCATCTTGTTACATCTAGCCCTTCCATCGAGCGAAACGAAGAGACAATGTCTCCCGCTCATATGAGTAAAGGTTGCACCCATTGAGACCACCATCGCTGACGAGAGTTCTGACGAGTCAGCAAGAGAAATTATTGCATGCAGCAGGTGCTGTGAACCATGGCAAATCCCGGAGCATTTGCACGGGGGATAGCGCGCGTGGCGTGTTATCCACCGTGGGATTTGATGCGATGCAATTGCACCTGGTGCATGCAATACGGAGGCTCTTTGGAGGGGCAGCGTATGTTGGAAATACAATACAAGAATTTCGCTACAATACAATTGAAGACTGACCAGTTAAGCCCACGCTGAGCTGCTTTAGACTTTGGGCTAAACTGCATCGACTGGATCGAGGCCCAAAGCTAACGAATTGTGGGCACCCTTTTCATCCAATAATGTTTTCCTTCAATGAAGATAGAAACCCGCAACCTAGCCTTTATCTAATCCCAACCCAACTTAAAACCCACCCAAATCCTAGGTGTAGCCCACTAAGCTGTAGCAACCAAAACTTAACCTTTAGAAATCCCAATTCGTCTATTCGGTCTCAGAAAACTAAACTATCCTCGCCATTGGCCACCCGCAACCTACTTCATTTTTTACACCTTGCTATATTCCCAAACTACGTCACATTAAGTTCCAGCCCATTCCAGCTCTCTGGGTTCACTAGGTTAAAATTATTTAAAAGCTACATAGCCCACGACCTGATGAGAAACATAGTTCTTGATGCACAATATCCATGTGCTAGCTTCAAGTATATTTGAGTTTGTCTGGGAGAAGCATATTATCATCATATCCATGAGCAATATTTAGAACCTTGATTGATGTCAGGCTTAGACCAAATCGGGCTCTCATCTCTCAGGATGGAGACCTCAAGTTTCGGGTCTCTTGTTTTCTATTGAGAGCGATGATTCCCAGGCCTATTTTAATTTTTCTTTTTTGAATTAAAAAAAAATCAAGAATCACCCGGTTCTTATTAATTAGTGTGTGGCGTGCACGCTTGGCACGTTTGAAGTAATTTATGTACTGTTTTTTGTCAGTATAATTTGTTCTCATCTCCAAATATCTTTAGTATATTAAACCATTATCAGGTTTAGGAATTCGAGATCCATTAACCTGGTAAGTCCCACGAACTCTCTGGAATAAGGTTGAAACCGGATCAGATGCTTTCATTCCTGTATTCATAGTTATTTTATTCGATAAATATAAATATAAATATTATTCAGATATAAAAATTAATATCTATATTTATTTTTAATAAATATAAATATATTTCAGATATAAAAAATATGAATATAATTATAAATATAAATTAAATATTTAAATTTTATGATTATAAAATGAAATATATTATCAAATAAATGATAAATCAACTTAATAATATATTTATATAGTTATATATTTTTAAAAAAAATTAATAAATTTTATATAAAATTATATGGGGTTACTGACAGATTTGGATATTCAGATACGAATTAGATATTTGTCTATCCATATTTATATTTATTTTTTTTTTACGAATATAGATATAGATATGGTTATTAGTTAAATTTTTAAATTTTTATCTATGTCCGAATTGATTTCGATGTAAAAATGAATTCAAATAGATATTATCTATATCACTCCCACGCTTACTTGAAATGTCAAAAATCGAAGTGAACCTTCGGATGACGACGAGGAATTCATGAATGTCCTCCGGAGTAAAAGCCCAATGATGCTCCCAGTAATTTGTTGCATGGGCATGCTTGACCCTTCAATGGAATTACTCAACAAAAAGGACGGAACCAGAACTCTTGTCACCCCATCTATTTTGCCGTCCATAGGATCTATTAATCATATAGTATTCTTGGATGCAAGGAATAGTTGACTAGTATTGTCGATCGCTGGTTTTCTCATGCTAACGGTTTTCATACCATAACTGTTTTCTGGTCCATGTTGAAGAAGCATAATTATTTGCATTACCACCTGAAAGCTTCGGATAATGGTATAATTTTTAGAGACATTTTGCAGCTATTCTCGTAATGGAAGTATTCGAGGTCTACTGCCCAGTCGTACCAATCCATCGTCCCTCATCAATCGTGAGGTATTGTCCGCTCTGAAACGGGGCCCGAGCCTTTGATCCGGTTAACACCACGCCCCTCATGGTTTTGCCCCGCAAAAGGCACCTTACGTGGGAGAGGGAGGCTGGCAGTACTTAAGCAGTAGAGTCTCTTACAATTTTTCGATATAGGACTTTCGGGCTCGAAGCCCCCGATGCCCATCCCACAACAGAGCCCCCCTGCAAGAGAGGCTACTGCGCAGGTAGGGGATGGGTTCCCACAGACGGCGCCACTGTTCGAGGTCTACTGCCCAGTCGTACCAACCCATCGCCCCTCACCAATCGTGAGGTATTGTCCGCTCTGGAACGGGGCTCGAGCCTTTGACCCGGTTAACACCCCGTCCCTCACGGTTTTGCCCCGCAAAAAGCGCCTCACGTGGGAGAGGGAGGCTGGCAGTACTTAAGCAGTAGAGTCTCTTGCAATTTTTCGGTATGGGACTTTCGGGCTCGAAGCCCCCGATACCCATCCCACAACAGGGAGAGTATTGGGACTTCGAATGTCCTGCGCTCCTGTCACTTCCATCCCACATGGTTTCTCTCACATGTACTTGTTTCTATTTTTCATAAGCTATTTGTTTGGATTGATGTACTTTTTTTTTAAATTATTATTAATGGAGTCAATGGAGCTAGTCTCCTCCTTTTCCTAAAAAAAAGACTTACCCATATGCATGCATTTAACTTTAAAAAGAAAATATTTGAAAGTAAGTCGATGCAATGACATAATATTTTAGTTCTTTCCGATAATAATGTAGAAGGCTAATAAACATCGGCGTGCCTCATGCATACATGTATAAATTTTTGTATCATTGGTTGACTGCATAGATTAGTCAGTCCGTTAAATTAGGACATGTCTTTATGAAATTTGAAGTAGCCTAGACTGACCATTGTTTTAAAGGCGCACAAATTTTAATGACAATTTAGGATGGACCAATGACTAATCCTCATCTTCTAAATTATGAGAAAGGATAGAATACGAGAAAACAAAAATAATGCATTTACCCGGGCGCTAGTAATCATTTGCAAGGAACGCATTGCGTGGCTGTCATGTTTCTGATATTAAATTCCCCAAGAGTTTGGTGGTGTGTGGTACCGGTAGCGCAAAAAAACCGCCAATGGCTCCATTTCTACTACAAATGTTGTAATCAAGCAATAAATGCCGATGTATTCCTTATCCTTGTAAGCGGTCACAACCACCAGTCGACGCCTGGCATCTTGGCCCCTACGATCAAACCAACAAATAGACCACCCACCACACCGAATGTAGACATGATCATAACATATACTTGACATCCCACTGCTGTATTTCTCCTTAATTGGCCTGCTAAAAGTATGTTCAAATAAAATGATTATATATATATATATATAAAAGAATACCAGCTAGGTTTCTGCAAGTACCACTAAAGCCTGCAAGAGTCTGCCACCGTGGATCATCGAGGGTCTCAAAAATTAGAATAATTGCCACACCGATGGTTTCGGAGTGTTGGTTTTTTTTAATTAAAAATAAATAAAACTGCTGTCTGCGTTACATGTATCTAACGAAGGGGTTTTAAACAAGACTCTGTTATTTAGCCACCAGCCAACTATAATGGTGGGGACTGACCAAGGTTGTCTGGCATTTTAGCCCATCATTAAAGTATAATAATTTTTATTCAAAATTCTTTATTACTTGAAAAAATAGCATCCCAGTATAATATTTATTTTTTCATCATAATTAAATTTAGATATATTGAAATGATGTCGATGGAGTACATATCTAAAATAGATACTGTCACGCTCCGAATCCAGCATCTGGATCGGACACGTGATGGCCGCATACTCTCTAAAAAAAGATCCTAAAAAATATGTAAGGTCTTATAATTTATTACAATACCTCAATATCCATAACTAATAATGATCTGATTTTTATAATAATTGATAACACTTGCATGATTACAAATTCAATTTTTTCGATCATCCAATCAGATATCAATAATGCTGTATCTATTCATCCGTTCATCCGTGAATTCAAACCATAATCAATTATGAGCATCATGCAACTTTGAGAAGAAAAGAAAAATCAAGGTGGTGGGCTTAACAGCCCAGTAAGAATCCCCATACACTTACACCAGCATAATAATAATATAATTTAAAAATAACATATGAACAGCATTAAAAGAAAACATAAGCCACGAAATCTCATATCAAGTATTTAGTATAACACAATATCGATATATACAAAAACATGCATCATATACCATCAATTATGTATTTTTTTCAAAAAGTCATATATTGTACACACATAATCAAGTAAAACTCCTTTTTACTTAATTGTGATTTCATGTTTGATCATCCATATCTTATTAATATGATCTAAATCAATCAATAATTATCTTTAGGATCATGGACTAATCACGATCACAATCCCATCTGTGATTGACAAACCATAATATCTGTGAGCCCGCCCGTGGTGGCAAACTATAGTAGCTTGTTGAAAAATAGGCAGTTCAAAGCATGTATTTTTTAAAATTTTATAGCGAAAGTAGTAGATTAAACTATTTAATCTCCTACACAAGCTTTAGATCAGATCTAAACTATCTTCCTAAGGATCTATGACATGAAAATATTGCATAAGAAAATCTGATCTGAAAGAAAATACTGCATCGATCGTATCGATGCTCTGAATCAGATCTAACGCTTAGATCTGATCCGATGAGTTTAGAACCTATTATCTGATCATGGATCGACGATCACCACTGCTGATGATATGGGAGGAGATCCTTTCTAATGTCGAGCAATCGCACGGTGTGTCCAGTCTCTACAGATAATCTACTCGAAGTCTTAAACAGATCATCCTTCTTGAGAGTGCTAGCTTACGACGAAGGCTCCAGATGGTTGATGAAGACTCCTTTCTTCAGATCAAATGGACACCTCCAGATCAGAAGAAAGAGTTTTTCAAGGAGAAGATGGTGTAGAAGAAGAAAAATAATTTTTTTTTATTTTTTTCTCTCACAAAATTAAAACTAGGAAATTCTAAAACCCCCACCCTAGATCTCACGTCCCAAAGAGAATCTTCTTCCTCTTTTTCTCACGCACGGATTGTTAGATATATGTCCTAAAAGTCAATATGGCTGACACATTGTAATAAATCGGGGACATAATTTTGTACTTAATATATTGATTTAATCAATAAAAGAGCAAATGTATTCTTCATTCAAGTGTGATGTATCTTTGAATCATCCATGGAATTAACTTTCGATATATATTCTTAAAGAGTTAAGAATTAGAGATATATATTTAATTCTTAAATACTCTCGATCATAGTATCATCATGAGGATAGTGATTGATCTAGATAGACCGACGTATAGATCATTTTTTTCGAGATAGATAGATCTTTAGTCTATAGTGTAGAGATACTGACGACGAGTGCGGATAGTTGTTAGAGAACAACTAGTACTGAGCATGACCATATGAAAGATCACTTGAATTTCTATTCGATCGTCAGTAATTGTCTCAATACTGTAGTTATGTGAATGATCCTTTGATCTGAGATGGTACTACTACTCACAGTAAGGCTGTTGGAGTTTGATTGATACATAAACATGGATCTCAATAAGCCTTTATAGTTGATGTTGGCAACAGTTGATCCATTGTAGGAGTAGGGTGCGCATCAAGATAGAATCTATCGATCTTGATAGAGAGGAGTAGTCCTATAAAATTTGAGAAGCTAAGTCCAAAAATCTGCGACCACAATAGTGTGATTGATGAAAAAAAATTTTCATAGAAATCATAATTGGACTTGAGCTGATCGAATCTATCATATGACTGATGTTGAGGTTTGATGATTTATCTATGATCTGCCATCCAGTCAGGACTCATGATAGAAGGACTGAATCACATGTTAACTACACCTTGAGGTTCATTTTTGATTCTACTGGATTGCCACTACATACTGCTAGGTGTCACTAATGGATTGTGAGAGCTCACTGGGGTTGTTTTGGATCAACAATCCTTGATGAGTTAGAGTGAAATTATTTTGATCCATTGAAAAGAGTTTCAATGATACTTTGATAGAGATCATTGTATATCTCACTACCAGATAGAATTAAATTTATGGGGTTACACAATAAAGGAATTAGGTCTAAAATTAGCAATTGGACTTATGAAGTATCAATTAGGTTTAGAGAAATCCGATTGGGTTCAATATAATCTTACTAGCATATGGTTGGACCCAATTTTTTCTTTATGTTTGGATTTCTTATTTGATAAGATCATTCAAACTTAATTATCTACTAATAACCTACATAAATTAGATTCATTGGACTTCAATTGTTGGGTATCTAAGGTTTTAGATCATATGAATTAAGGGTGTAAGTCCTTAATTAATATTACTTGATAATTATTATGGGGTGCCACTTGATTTGATCAAGTGGGGCATGTCCTATGATTAGAGGGCTTATGGATCTCATATGGGGCGTCCCTTGGGTGTACTTTGGGGTATGTTTATGTAGATGTAAGGGCTCCAAGAGTTGGCACCTAAAAAGATTCCTAAAGAAAGTTGAATAACTTAAGTTATTAGGAAACCTAATGCAAATAGGACTTGTATTATGAGATTGAATAAGATTCAATCCTTTTACTTATTTAAAGGGACCTCTCCTAAGATCCTTAGAGCATCCCAACCAGCAGCCCCACGCCTCTTAGAGAGACCCCCATGCCCTCTTTTCTCCTCCCCTTCTCCTCCCCTTGGGTGTCCCATACGTCCTCCCTTTGGGGCATCCCTTCTTCCTCACGCCCAAGGCTGTTGGACGTCCCTTCTATTGCTGGTTCCTAGTTTTTGGTAGCAGCATAAAGCAAGGGAGAAAAGCAAGAGAAGAAGAGAAGAAGAAGATCAAGGAAAGAGATCAAGAGTTGATCGCGATATAGGCTTCATTCAGATTCAGCAGGTTGAATTTTCTTAGAGAAAAAAATTCAACTTGAAGAGGACTGTTCCAGATTGATCCCAAGTAGATACCCATAGAGGTCGGATATTTGTACGGCTAAAAAAATATCTCTTTTCTTTCAGATCCAGATTTGAAGAAAAAAATTACGAAACAGATATGTGATTCGATCACATATTAAATTTCAATATTTGTACAATTTCAGGATATATATGAAGTAGATCCTTGTGGTTTATATTTTTATGCATGCATGATATAGATTAAAAGTATTTTAATCTACTATTTCGTTGTGGTGTTTAGAAAATAAAATTTTGAAATACATATGCATGCCCCTACATACGAATTCCAACACGGACGCCCACTCCTCTTTCTCAAATCTCTCATGCCCTCTCTAAGGTTTTCTCATGCCAAATCTGAAGTGGTTTGGCGCACAAAAACTAGCCCTTCTTAAAGGTGGCGTCCCATGTAGATTTGGATAATCTGATTCAGCTTCCAATAGCCTTTGATCTTATCACGAATTTAAATCAAATTTGAATTCTATTTTAAATCAGATTTAATCCACATATAAGAGACTCAGAAAGAAGGATGACATAACTCAGATTGGCACAAAAAACATCACATAAAAATTTGTTTGCACATGAAAAAGAAGGCTGGTCGACGGCAATGAAGAGTCCTACAAAACTTGGACTCTTGATTTAAGCTTGATTTCAAACCAATTCGAAGTCAAAGTTGAACCAACCAAATTCTAATCCAAAGATGATTAGAAGAAGACATCACACATCTTCCAGGGGAAAAAAATTCCATGTGAAAACTAGTTTCACGTGTGGAGAAAGCAAGGCATAGTGAAAGATGGCACATGGGGTCTTGTTGTTCCATTCAAATTCGAGTTTGTTTTCATTTCTAATTAGGTTATTGATCCAACCAAATTAGGTTAGACTCAATTAGATTACCTAATCCAATTAGGTAACAAATGATCTCAATTAAATTCTAATCAGATTAGAAATTAATCTAGCTCGAATCAGGAATCGAATATCCTTAGCGATTAGGTCATCTCATAACCTAATTGGATCAAATCAAATTGAATCCCATTCAATTAGTTTTAATCCAAACTTCAATGCTCAGTCAAATTGAGTTAATTAATAATCTAATCACTAATCAATACTCCTATAATTCATCAATAATTAGTGAATTAATTTATTATAACTTTTGCACAAGGTTAATCATCAATTGAATTAACGATTAAATCCTAGAACGATTCTCAATCATTAATCAGCTATATGATCAGTCAGAAACTTTTTTTGAGTGTGACTCCATAGGTTCGAGCCGAAGTCGATAGCATAGAAATAACTTTCTGAACTAATCGATGTAACCATCTAACAATAGGACCCGACGTCCGGATAGATCGAAAGATTGCAAAGCATCATTCATGAATCTATTGGCATATGGTTACCATATAATTCATCCCTTTGACCCTAATGCTCAAGGTGACTTGGAGTTTAACTATCAACCTCAGATTAATCAACCACATTATGTTTCAATCTTTCAAATTCATCACATGGATTATCCTGATCAAGGTTTTACTAAATTGAAATACACTGATATATTAACTCCTACTTATTCGGAGGGGTCAATTTCATCTTGACTCACACATTAACTTCACAAGTACTTAACTGTGTTCAGAAACCTTCTGTCACTGAATTAAAAATTCAGGTAGTCTGGTATCAAAGTACAGTGAGTTGCTTATAAGTCACCATGGTGATCTTAGGTCAGAGGAACACTTATACCCATATCCTTCGTGAGCTATTCTTGACAGCAGAGTGCCTAGTAGTTGGTCATGTTTAATGAGATGTACTCTTACATCTCACTTATATGTCATACTAGTATCTCTACACCATTTGGTTACGAGGATAACCAACGCATATGATACACAACGACCTACATTCGATAAATACTATCGTCCTAGTAATAGCATATCATTTGGTCGTGAACTTATTTTAAGGACTAAACGATATATCTTCCTATATCGATTAAGATAGTTCTAAAGACTTCATCACAACAATTGAAGTTCATTAAGAAGATGTACATTACTTTATAATGAAAAAAATTAAATAATAATTTTATTAATTTATCAATTCACATATATTTACATTAATTAGCACAACCATCAATAGACTGACGATTGACTTTAGAACATAATTTCCAACAACTCCCACTTGTTCTAAAGTCAATCAGTACAGTATCGTATACCCATTTTCAGTTTATAATCTTCGAACTTTTTGATACTAAGGGCTTTAGTAAATGGGTCGATTAGATTTTCTTTTTTGTCGATCTTTTGAAGCTTGACGTCACCTTGATCCACGATCTTTTGGACCAGGTGGTAGCGGTGTAGAATATATTTGGTACGCTGATGTGATTTTGATTCCTTCGCTTGAGCAATAGCGTCAATCCTATCGCAATACAATAAAATAGGGCCATCAAGGGAAGGTACCACTATGAGCTCATCGATAAACTTTCGCAGCCACACAGCTTCTTTCACAGCATCGAATGCCGCGATGTATTTCACCTCACAAGTAGAGTTGGTCACAGTGTACTGCTTGAAATTTTTTCAGCAGATTGCTTCATCGTTCAGGATATAGATATATCCCGATATGCTTTTGCTGTCGTCATAGTCCAACTGAAAATTGAAGTTTGTAAATCTCATAAATTTTAAGTCAGCGTCATCATAAACAAGCCACTGATCCTTAGTATTTCTCAAATACTTAAGGATGGCTTTTACAACCTTTCAGTGGTTCTTTCATGGATCAGACTGGTATCTGCTCACTACTCCTAGTGAGTATGCCACATTTGATCTTGTATATGTCATAGTGTACATTATGAAATTCGCTGTCGAAATATATGAAATTCTACTCATACGCTTCCTCTCTTGAGGAGTTGTCGGATACTCCCTCTTTGAGAGAGTAATTCCATGACTTATCGAAAGATAGCCCTTCTTGAAATTTTTCATGCTAAACTATTTCAGCATGGTGTTGATGTACGTGGACTGAGACAATCCAAGTATCTTCTTTGATCTATCTCTATAGATCTTTATTCTAAGGATGTAAAATGCTTCTCTCAAGTCTTTCATAAAGAATTGAGATGATAGCCAAATTTTTATTCCTTATAATGCATGAACGTCATTTCCGATTAATAGAATGTCATCCACATATAAAATAAAAAAAATCATAAAATTATTAACCCATTTATATATGCAGAGTTCTTCTTTCTTCCTAATGAAGCCATACATTTTGATCACTTTATCAAAATGCATGTTCCAACTCCTACTTGCTTGCTTCAATCCATAAATAGATTTCTGAAGCTTGCATACTTTGGACTCGTCTGTGACTGTGAAATCTTCAGGTTGTATCATATACATCTCTTCTTTCAGCTCACCATTAAGAAAAGTTATTTTCATATCCATTTGTCAAATTTCATAGTCTAGATGTGCAGCTATCGCAAGCATGATCCGAATGGATTTCAACATTGCCACAGGAAAGAACGTCTCATCGTAGTTAATACCATAATGCTGACTATACACCTTGACAATCAGATGGACTTTATAAGTCTCCACCTTACTGTCTGCACCTCTCTTCCTCTTGAAGATCTACTTATATCCTGTAGATTTTATCCCTTCAAGTGGGTCAACTAATGTCCACACATCATTGACCTTCATTGACTCCATTTCGAATTTTATGTCTTCCAGCCACTTATTAGAGTTAGACTTTTGCATTGTACCGATGTAAGAGATCGGATCCTCGATGTTTTCATCGAGTTCAATAGGAACTCCATCTCAGACTAAGAAATCATAGTATCTATCCGATGGATATGATACTCTATCGGAGCTCCTTAATGGTGCATCATTAACAGGGTCTGAATTTGATTCAATCAAATCAAATTCTATGGATTCACTAGATTATGTCGGTTCTTCTACCCATCAAACTTCATCAAGCTCGATTTTAGAAGCACCAATTCCTTCACCAAGGAATTTCTTTTCTAAAAAGTATGCTTTATTACTCATGAACACTTTTTGTTCACCAGTAAAGAAGAAGTAATACCTCTTGATTTCTTTAGGATATCTTACGAAGATACACTTGTCAGAGCTAGGTCCTAGTTTGTTTGTTTTTAAACATATGACATAAGCCAGACACAATCAAATCTTAAGATGTGAGAGTACTGATTTATGCTCGGTCCATATCTCATATGGTGTTTTATTCGCAAACTTACTTGGAGTCCTATTAAGTACATGGCAAGCTGATTCGAGCGCATAATCCCAAAATGAGATTGGCATATTCGAAAATTCTATCATAGACCGAACCATGTCCAACAAGGTTCGATTCTTCCTTTTTGAGATGCCATTATGCTATGGTATTTTAGGAGAAGTCCATTATGAGAGAATCCCATTCTCTTCTAAATGTGTCAGAAATTCATCGAAAAAGTATTCACCTCCTCGATCAGATCGAAGAGCTTTAATGCTCTTTTCAGTTTATTTTTCTACCTCACTACGGAATCATTTGAATATTTCAAATAATTCTGACTTTTTCTTCATCAAGTAGATATATCCATACTTAGATAGATCATCTGTAAACGTAATAAAGTATTGATATCCTCTTTTCGTACTTATGCTCATTGGTCCACATACATCAGTATGTACAAGACCTAGAACATCACTGGCTCGTTCATCTTTTTCAGTAAAAGATAGTTTGGTCATCTTGCCAAGTAAACATGATTCATAGGTTGGTAATGATTTATAATCATTGTCCTTAAAAATTTTCTCTCGGATTAACCTGTTCATCCTGTTCTTGTTAATATGACCTAGCCTACAGTGTCAAAAGTAGCCATCCGAGACATCATCTATCCTAGGGTATTTTCTTGATGCGTACATTACACTAAGCTGTGATATAATGTAAATCTCATTATTTAATTATCCGTGTATTATAGTAACACCATTCAAAATGATATCATAAAACTTTTTCTGTATTGAAATTTCATAATTTTCTTTGGCCAGAAGGCCTACAAAAACTACATTCAATAAGAAACTAGGATAGTAATGACCATCACTAAGAACAATGATATGAGAATTGAATATAAGTTTGATAATTTCTAAAGCTAGAACTAGAACTGATCTTTCATCTCCAATATTTAGGAATCTCTCGTCGTCTTCAAATCTCCTACTGATCTGAAGTTCCTACAATGAATTGTAAATATTAATAGGACTACCAGTATCAAATACCTAGGTCATTGTATCACAAATTGAGAAGTTGCAAGGAGTTATCATATAATTACCTTGCTTAGCAATCGATTGCTTCTTCTTCTTTGGCCTGTCGGATCAAGGGATTCAAAGTATTGAGGACAGTTCCTCTTCCAATGATCCTACTTCCCACCATAGAAGTACTCTGTCTGACTCTAGTTGGACTTGGACTTCACGATCTGACCCCCAGCACTTGGCATCTTTTTTTTTTCTTCTTCCCTTTCATAAAGGGATGATGTCTGCCTAAAGAAAATGCTCCCACTACATTTACTGTTTCCTTGTGGAGCTGGTGATCTTTCTCAAAAATCTGTAGCAATCTCAACAGACCGTAGTAATTTACTACATGCTTTGTCATTCGATAATGATTGAGAAACAGTAAGTAGGACTTTGATAGAGAATTTAGAATCACATCTTTTTCAAATTGCTCGTGCAAGAAAAAGTTGAGCTTGCTGAGGCACTCAATCTGTTCGATCATGTACAATATATATGAAAGAAGAAAAACTATTTCTCTTCAAATAGCCCAGGTTGCATCTAAAATTTTTTTTATTAATCTACATGAATAAGGATTAAATCTTTATCTGATTAGTAATGAAATTAGAGATTAAATCTCTAAAAATCTGAAACAATCTTTCACAGAGGCCTGGATGTGCAGATCCTCTACTTCGCATATACGTCAGATGCCATAGAAAAGCAGGATGAACTCCGATCTTCGCAACCCAATCAAATAAAAAAAGAAATGTACTGGTGTGACACCTCACACCAGCAAGTGGGATGCCCAAGGAGGGCCCACGCCAAGAGAGAAGCGGCGACACCAAAGGGAAGAGGCCAAAGAGGAGAAGAAAGGGCTTCTCTCTTCTCACGCCTCTCTCTCTCTTTCTCTCTTCTATCAATCTGATTTGTTTGCTATGCATCCATAGGTAGAGACTTTCTCTATTTATAGATGAATCTCATGACCCAATAAGTATAGGACTCCTAACTCAAACATACTTTGAATCAATCTAATACTCATAAAAGAAGAACTCCTACATGAGATAGTATTGCCATCACATATGACAATCAAATTGTACCCAATCCCTCACCCACATGGGATGCCCACAATGAAGAGGCTTCTAGGTGTTGGTCGGCCCATAAGAGAGAAAAATCTCAGTGCAAGAAGGATTTCTCAAATCTCATCCAAAATGGATCCGATTCGAATCCAATTCGAAGCTGGTTCGAAATAATTTTGAAAAACTGTCAATCTCAAACTCTTTAAGACTTTTATACCAAGTCTAACTAGAATTTTTGGACCCAATTAAATTTAATAAATTCATATCTAATTTAAAATTAATTAGTACTTAAATCTAATCTTTCATATGCTCCATGGATCATAGATCAGAAATTATTTATCTCCGAGATCGAACATGAACCTCATGTGTAGTGCTAGCTAGACATACTCAACTCTTCAATCTCGTTTGACACATAACTTAATTCTCAATCAAGTTAGCTTATATGTTCAATCAAGTCAAATACTTTTAAATTGGATACATAAACATAGGCCAATACTTTTCTATGGTGTCTGACTTGTGTGTGTGACTCTATAGATTCAAACACTAAGTCGGTAGCACAAGAATCGATTCTTGCACTAATCGAGATACCATCCAGTAATAGTTTCTGACATCTACATAAGTCGAATTATCATAAAATAATATTTTAGAATCCATGCATATGGTTACCGCATAATTCATCCTTTTGATCCTGAATACTCTAGGATGGTTTCAGGTTAACTATCAACCGAGATTGCTTCATCCATATTGTATTTCAATCTTTCAAATCTATCTCATGAATTATTCTGATCAAAATTTTACTAAATTAAAATACAGTAATATATCAACTCTAATAATCTGGAGGGATCAATCCCATCTTGATCCACACACAAACTTCGTAAGTACTTGACTGTATCCAGTAGCCTTCCGTCACTGCATTAGAAATTTAGATAATCCGGCATCAAAGCACAGTGAGTTGCTTGCAACTCACTCTGGTAATCTCAGGTCTGAGGGATACTTTTATCCATGTACTTCACGAGCAGCTCTTGACAGCAAAATAATCAGCAGGTGAGTCACTTATTCAGTGACGATGTACTCCTACATCTCACCTGTATGTCATACCAGTGTCACAACACTCCTTGGTTAAGAGGACAACCAACCCATATGGCATACAATGATCTTCACTCGATAAACATCATCATCCTGTAATGACGTATCATTTTATCACAAAAATATTTAAGAACTATACGATAAATCTTCTTTTTATCGCACACTAACATAGTTCTAAGGACTTCATCACAACACAAGAGTTCAAGGAAGATGTAACTTTGTGATGAAAAAATATCAGAATAACTATTATTCATTAATCAATAATTCATATATATAAAAAAAATTAATCATCACATGATTGAGTTTAGGACACAATTTTCAACAACTTTCACTTGGACTAAAGCCAATCGGAGCAGTATCTTATACCCATCTTCTATTTGAAGTCATCGAACTCTTTGATCTCGAGAGCTTTAATAAAGGGGTCGGCTAAGTTCTTCTTTTTATCGATCTTCTGAAGCTCGATATCACTTCGGCTCATGATTTTTCACACCAGATAATAGCGGCACAGAATATGTTGCAGCATCTGATGCAGCATTGTATTCCACTTCATATACAGAATCGACCACAGTATGTTGCTTGAAACTCTTCCAGCAAATAGCTCATCCATTTAGAGTAAATATGTAGCCCGACATGCTTCTGCTGACATCAAAATCTGACTGAAAACTAGAATTAGTATATCCCATAAGTTTCAAGTCAATATCTCCATAAATAAGTCATTGATCTTTAGTATTTCTCAAATACTTAAGAATTGCTTTTGCAATTTTTTGTTGGAGCCGCTTCCCCAAGTTATGGACGTCAGAAAATAGCAAGGATCTGATCGTGGAGGTCCTTGAAGGCCAGCAACCAAGCAAAATAAAAATAGCCTTCAGAATTTTAGCAGCCTTGTAAATTCCGTTGGCAGAATTTTTTTCTGTGATTTGAACCCCTTCTCCACCAGATCTGAAACCCACCTTTTGAGACCTGAAAGTACTCTTGATGAAGCCTCCAAAAATAAAAAGATGGGATATGAAACTCCTCTTGGACAACCAAAAGGGGGCGCACAAATAGGGGGCATGCATAAAGGAGGGGTTGGTTTCTAGCACCTCCTTTCCTTTGTGGGGCGGCGGCCAAGAAACCCTAAGTTTCTTGCTTCTAGGATGTGGAGAGGACCAGAGAGAGAGGAAGGAAGAGAGAGAAAGTTAGAAAAAAATAATTTTATATTTTTTTTGATTCATCAAGTTAGATACAATGTATGTTTATATATAAGGTCAATGTGACCCAATCCAAAAACTCTCCTGGCTCACTCAATACAAGATTACGCTCACCCAAGTCCATGTACACCCATGACTTGATCCAATCTTATAATCTTGGACTCAATCCTAGCCCAAATATAAGTTAGCCCCTCAAGGCTCAAAATCTTTGGATCTCAAGACCCGAAAGGCTGATAGTCTTTCGTCCTAAGACCTAAACTAACCCTAGAAACCCCATGACCACCTCATGGACTTTGGACCTTGACCTTAGCCATGATCCCTTGAGCCTTGGGAGCACCACATAAGGCCTAAAAATCTCCACCTTTGTGCCTCAAGCCCTCAACCAACTCCATCCTATCCAACAAGTACATCAGTGTCACATATTTTCGAAAGCTATCCCGTGAAAGTACCTTCGTCAGTGCATGCACTGGATTCTTCTTGATGTGGACTTCCACCAGCTCCACCTCACCTTCTTTCATAAGCTCTCTGATCCAATGAGACCTGATATCGATGTGTTTCATCCTGGTATGGTAGACAGAGTTCTGTGCAAGTAACAGTGCACTCTGACTACCGCAGTGCATCCTGACGGCCTCCTGTGTGAGGTCCATCTCCAATGCCAAATTCTTCAGTCATAGGGCTTCCTTTGCTGCCTTCATAATACCAATATATTCCATCTCAGTCATAGATAAGGCCGTGATGGACTGCAAGCATGATCTCCATGAAATGGGACCTCTAAACAGACTAAATATAAAACCTATCGTCGACCATCGGGTGTCCATGTCTCCATCAAAATCCGCATCCACAAACCCTCCTATTAGCCCCCGAGCCTCTTTGGATGTGTTGGAGAGTCCCTCAGTACCTTCTCACTATTTGTAGTAGATGCTGACTCCAACAGTACCCATCAAGTATCTGAAAATCTCCTTCAGTGTTCGCCAGTGCTCCCTGCCAGGCTATGCCATGAATCTACTGACCTGGCTCACTGCATGGGCGATATCCGACCTACAACACACCATGACGTATATAAGACTCCCCACACCAGAGGCATGGCACTCTCTCCATCTCTTGAGCCTTCACCTTGGTCTGCGGCGACATCGTCTTCGAGAGTCTAAAGTGCCCGACGAGTGGCAACTCCGTCGGTTTCGCTTCCTTCATCCCAAACCTCTCCAAGACCTTCTTGATATAACCTCACTGAGATAAATGCAGCACCCTCTTGGCTCAATCTTTGAAGATTTCTATGCCTAAGATCTTCCTCGCAGGTCCCAAATCCTTCATCTCAAATTCTCGAGACAAGGCTGCCTTAAGTTCCTGCATAACTTTTCTACTTTTGCATGCTATAAGCATGTCATCTACATACAAGAGTAAAAATATCCTAGACCCATCCTCCAAAGATTTAATATAAACACAAGAGTCATACTCGCACCTGAAAATTCGATGCTCCTCACATAAGAATCAAACTACTTGTACCATTACCTCGGTGACTGCTTCAACCCGTACAGCGATTTTTGTAATAAATAGACCTTCCCTTCTGCTCCTAGCTCTCAGAATCTAGGTGGTTGCTCCATATAGATGCTCTCCTCTAGATGCCCATGGAAGAATGCCATCTTGACATCCATCTACTCCAGCTCCAAGTCCTGAGCTGCAACGATTCTCAGCAGCACCTTGATAGAAGTATGTCTGACGATGGGAGAGAAAATCTCATTGAAGTCGATGCCTTCCTTCTGGGAGTATCCTTTGGTCACTAGTCTCACCTTGTACCTGATATCTTCCTGCTCCGAAGGCCCCTCCTTGCATTGGTAAATCCACTTGCAACCAATGAGTTTCTTCCCTTGTGGCAACTGCACCAATCGCCACAACTCGTTCTTGTGGGGAGACTACATCTCCTCAGATATTACTTGGACCCACCTCTCTCTATCCTGGCTCTCCATAGCCTCTTCGTAGGTATAGGGGTCCCCATTCACTGTCACCAGAGCATATGACACAGTCTCTTCGAAGTCATATCATTCTGGTTGCCTGATGTTTCTTTTGGGCTTGTGCAGTGCAACCCCGACATCTGTCCTAGGTCTAGTTTTCTCCTGTCGGACCTTCTGGCTTCTTTCATCTATCTGAGCTCTCTTCACCTATGGAGACACCTTTAGAGAGTGCTTCACCTGAATACCAAGTCCTCCCGATGCACTTATAAGTAGCAAAATAGAATAGGATGTTAGTTGTCCAGCACTACCCTGCTGGACCTCCTGCTGCTCCTGCTGCTTCTGCATGCCATCTCGCTTTTGAAGAACTGAATTTTCATCAAAGGTGATATCCTACTCATGACAACCTTCTTCTCCAAGGGATCCTATAGTCGGTATCCCTTAACTCCTCGCAAATATCCCAAGAACACCATCTTCCGTGACCTGACGTCCAATTTGCTCCACTCACCAGCACCAATGTGCACAAATACCGTGCACCCAAACACCCTTAGATGGCTCAGTCCAATCTTTCTTTCAAACTATTTTTCCTCTGGAATACCACCATCTAACTTAGTGTGAGGTGATCGATTCACCAAATAACAGACTGCATCCATTGTATCAACCCAGAACACCTTAGGAAACCATGCCTGCAGCCTCATACACTGTGCCTTTTTCATAAGGATTTTGTTCATCCTCTCGACCACCCCATTTTGTTGAGGAGTTTCTCTCTCTGAAAAGTAACTTTTGATGCCACACTCCTCACAAAAAATTTGAAACTCCTTTCTGGTGTACTCCTCGTCATTGTCGGACTGTAGATATTTCAAGCTCCAACATGTCTCCTTCTCCACCTCAGCTTTTCATACTTTAAATTTGATGAAGATTTTTGATTTATCCTTCATGAAGTAGATCCATACCTTTCTTGAGAAATCATCCATAAAAATTAAAAAATATTTTACCCTGTTTCTGACTGAAATTGGAGCCGGTCTCCACACATCAGTGTGAACTAGTTCTAGTGGGGCTGCACTACGGGCTGAACTGCTGGCAAACTACACTCTCCTCTGCTTTTTCATCTGACATGGCTCACATATCTCTGAAATACCTTTATCCAGATCTGGAATCAGACCATGCTTGCTCAGTTCCTTCATCCCACGATCTCCCATGTGGCCTAGGCTGTAGTACCACAACTGGTGAGTCCTCTGCTGATCCTGCGCTGCTGCTGCTGCATTAGATTTCTCAGTCACCATAGATCCGTCCATCCTGTAGAGGTTGTTATTCATCCTCCTATCTCTCATCACTACTATGGCTCTATTTGAGATGTTCAACACCCCACTCCTGGCATGACTGTTAAAGCTGTAGCTGCTCCACTCCAGATAACCAAGTGACATGAGATTCTTCTTTAGATCTGGGACGTGCTTTATATTAGTGAGACTCCACACCATCCCATCAAACATCCTCACCCGAATGCTCTCAATACCAGTAACTCAACATGGGTAATCATCTCCAAGTGTCACGCTCCCTTCATCCGTCTTGGTGTATGTAGCGAACCAAGACCGATTTGGGGTGTAGTGATGCGAACAGACTGAATTCAGGATCCATAATCTGTATTTTGCCTATGACCATTTGATACTACCAAGAGATCATCCTCCATCTCATTATCAACCACCATACTCAGTGCATCAGATCCTCCCTTATCTCTCTTCTTATTCTTCCACTGTGAGCAATCTCGTTTGAAGTGTCCGATCTCGTTACACTTGTAGCGCCTGACTTCCTTCTTGCTCCTGCTCTTTCGAGACTTTGATCGTCCCCTTGATTTGCCTCTTTTCCTTCCTCTTTCAGATCTCTCCCCCATAGCCAAGCCCTCCTGGGGAGCACCTTCCTTGGTTAACTTCTCTCGTTGTTCATTGGACCGCAACACTGAGACCACGTCACCAATGGATCATAGGAAGGGGGCAGCGAGCATAGCAGTAGCAATGACTTATCTTTCTCCTCTATCTTTACCTCGATGTTCAGCAACTCATTGCACATCTGATCAAATTTTTGGATGTGACCCAAGACATCTCCACCTTCCTGCATCTGAAGGCTGTATAATCTCTTTTTCAACATCAGCTTGTTGCACATATTTCTTTTCATATACATGGTGTGCAACATCGATCACAAACTTTTTGAAATTCTCTCCTCTAACACCAAATAGGGTGCCGCATCTGTCAAACATCCTCTAATCACAGAACAAGCCTTCTTCTCCAGGGATCTCCATTGATGATCCGTCGTCCCTTCAGGCTTCTCCTCCAATACCTGATCCAAATCTGCTTGAATCAAAAGATCTTCTACCCGAACTTTCCACATGAAATATTTTTTTTTCTCCATCAAACTTCTCAAAATCAATCTTCATGTTGCTTCCCATGGCTGGATTCAAACTAAAAGCACAACAAAACTCTAAGAGATTTAAGAAATACCTTGACAGGATCCTTGCTGAAATTTCAGCTTTTGAAGATCTTCAACCTCTGGAGTCTTCTTCTTTCTCTACACAACCTGTGCTCTAATACCAATTGTTGGAGCAGCTTCCCCAGATTGTGGATGTCAGGAAACAGCAAGGATCTGATCGTGGAGGTCCTTAAAGGCCAGCAACCAAGCAAAATAAAAACAGCTTTCATGATTTCAGCGGCCTTGTAAATCCTATCGGCGAGATTTCTTTCTGTGATTTAAACCCCTTCTCCATCAAATTTGAAACCCACCTTTTCAGACCTAGAAGTACTCTTGATGAAGCCTCCAAAAATAAAAAGATGAGACCTAAAACTCCTTTTGGGCGGCCAAAAGAGGGCACACAAACGGGGGGCGTGCACAAAGGGGGGGTGCTAGTTTCTAGCGCCTCCTTTCTTTCCTTTTTGGGGTGGCGGCTAAGAAACCCTTAGTTTCTTACTTCTAGGACGTGGAGAGGACCAGAGAGAGAGGAAGAAAGAGAGAGAAAATTAAGAAAAAAATAATTTTATATTTCTTTCGATTCATCAAATCAGATACAATATATGTTTATATACAGGGTCAATGTGATCCGATCCAAAAACTCCCCTGGCTAACTCTATACAAGATTATCCTCATCCAAGCCCATGTACACCCATGACTTAATCCAATCTCATAATTTTGGACTCAATTCTAGCCCAAATATAAGTTAGCCTCTCAAGATCCAAAATCTCTGGACCTCAAGATTCGAAAGGCTGACAGTCTTTCGTCCTAGGGCCCAAACTAGCCCTAAAAATCCCATGACCACCTCATGAACTTTGGACCTTGGCCTAAGCCTTGGTCCCTTGAGTCTTGGGAGCACCACATAAGTCCCAACATCTTCCAATACTTTTCATCCGGATCAGATTGGTACCTACTCACTATCCCTAATGAATAGGCCACATCCGACCTCGTACACATCAGAGCGTATATAATAGATCCCACAGCTGAAATATATGGTATCCTACTCATATGCTTTCTCTCCTCAGGAGTTGTCGGACAATCTTTCTCAAAAACAGTAATTTCAATACCTATTGAAAGATAGCTTTTCTTGAAATTATCCATGTTGGACCACTTCAACAAGATATTGATGTACGTGGATTGAGACAATCGAAGTGATCTTCTAGATCTATCCCTATGGATCTTCATCCTTAAGATGTAGGATACTTTTTCTATATCTTTCATAGAGAACAGTGATGATAACCACAGCTTCATACTCTGCAAAGTCGGGACGTCATTTCCTAGTAACAGTATGTCATCCACATACAGCACAAAAAAGATGATTACAGAATCAAAAGCCTACTTATAGATGCAAGGTTCTTCTCCGTTCCTAATGAAGCCATACATTTTGATCACCTTATCAAAACACATGTTCCAACTCTTAGACACCTGCTTAAGTCCATAAATAGACATATTTAGCTTGCATACTTTCGACTCATCTGTGGACGTGAATCCTTCAGGTTGCATCATATACACCTCTTCTTCCAGCTCCCTTTTAAGAAAAATAGTTTTAACATCCATCTATCAGATCTCACAATCTAAGTGTGTAGCAATAGCAAGCATAATCCAGATGGACTTGAGTATTGCCACAGGAGAAAATGTCTCATCATAGTCAATACCATATCATTGATGGTAACCCTTGGCAACTAGACAGACTTTATAGATCTCTACTTTTTCGTCCGCTCCTCTTTTTCTTTTGAAAATCTATTTACACCCTATGAATTTTATCTTTTCGGATGGATCAACTAGTGTCCATACCTCATTGATCTCCATGGACTCCATCTCGGACTTCATGACCTCAAGCTATTTCTAAGAGTCGAGCCTCTACATGGCCTCCATATAGGTGATCGGATCCTCATCGTTCTCATCAAGTTCAATAGGATCACCATCTTGGATCAAAAAATTATAGTATTTGTCTGGCTGACGTGGTACTCTACTGGATCTCCTTAATGACGTCTCTATTGGCTCCAGATTCGATTCACCAATCAAATTCAATTCTGAAAGTGTTGGTCCTTCCACCTCATGAACTTTATCAAGTTCAATTTTACAGACATTAGCTCCTTCACTAAGGAACTCCTTTTCCAAAAAGACTATCCAGTTGCTGACAAACACCTTTTGCTCTGCAGTGAGGTAGAAGTAGTACCCTTTAATTTTCTTTGGGTACCCTATGAACAAGCATCTATTGAACTTAGATCCAAACTTATCTGTCTTTAAATACTTGATATAAGTTGGACATCCTCAGACCCTAAGGTGTGAGAGCATCGATTTACACTCAGTCCACATCTCATATAGAGTTTTATCGATAGACTTGCTTGGCACCTTATTTAAGATGTAGCAGTCAGTTTCTAGAGCATATCCTCAAAAGAAGATTGATAGACTCGCAAAGCCCATCATGGATCGGACCATGTCTAACAAGATTTGATTCTTCCTTTCAGACACTCCGTTATGTTGTGGTGTTTCAGGAGGGATCCACTGTGAGAGAATTCTATTCTCTTCTAGATATGTCAGGAACTCACTGGTGAGGTATTCACCACTTCGGTCTAACTGAAGGATCTTTATACTCTTCCCAATCTGTTTCTCTACTTCAGCACAGAATTGTTTGAATATTTCAAATGATTCTGACTTATGCTTCATAAGATAGACATACACATACCTCGATAGGTCGTCTGTAAACGTAATGAAGTAGTAGCATCCTCCTCTAACACTTATGTTCATAGGTCTACATACATCAGTATGTATTAAATCTAAGACATCGCTGACTCTTTCACCTTTTCTCTTAAAAGGTGACTTAGTCATCTTACTAAGTAAACAAGATTCGCAGGTTGGTAATGATTCACAATCATCTATTTCAAGGATACATTCCTTGATCAACCTGTCAATCTTATTCTTATTCACATGACCAAGCCTACAATGTCAAAGATAGGATTCACTGATATTATCTAATTTAGGATATTTGCTGGCTATGTACATTACACTAATAGGCTGTGATATTATGTATATGCCATGTTTTAATTGTCCATGCATAATTGCAGTATCATTCATAATGATATCATAAAAATCATCCTTTATTATAAACTTGAAAATAAATTTGGCCAAAAGGCCTACGAGATGACATTCATAAAAAAAGATGGACAATAATGACAATCATCTAATATGACACTACTGGATTCGAAGACAGGCTGTAAAGTTTTCAAGGTCAGAACTAGAACAAGGCTTCCATCTCCAATATTAAGAAACCGCTTGTCCTCTTGAAACTTCTTACTTACTTGTAGTCTCTGTAACGAATTGTATATATTAATCAAATTTTCGATATCTAATACCTAGGTAGTAGTGTCACAAATAGAGAAATTGCAAGAAGTTATCATATAAGTACCTTGTGAAGCAACCACTTGCATCTTTCTCTTATTTTTAGATCTTTTTGGATCAAGGATGGCTATATAAGTAGGACAATTCTTTTTTCAATGATCCAGCTTCTTACAGAAAAAATATTCTGTCTGGTTCTTGATAACTTTTGATGATTTACTTTGCTTAGCATCGGCGGCATGGAATTTCTGCACCTTTTCTTTCTTTCTTCTTCTAGAGGATCGACGCTCTATAGATGAATCTCTCACTAAATTCACTGACTCTTTCTGGAGCTGGTAATCCTTCTCAAAATTTTACAGTAATTCTAGCAAACCATGGTAGTTCACTGTAGGCTTCATTATTCTATAATGACTAAGAAAAGATAGGTAGAATTTTAGTAGCGAATTGAGGATAGCATCCTTGTCTGACCATTCATGTAATGAAAAATCAAGTTTGCTAAGACGTTCAATCTGCTCAATCATGTATAGTACATGATTGGTGACTGAAGTCTCCTCTCACATACGGGTATTGAACACTGTGCATGAGATTTTATATCTGTCCCCATCCTCAGAGGTGCCGAAGGACTCATTCAACATTTGAATGATCTCCTCAGGCTATGCATCTTCGAACTTATGGCTAAGTTCATCGTTCATACCTACCCTCATCACACAATGCACAGTCATGCGGTCATTGAGCCACTTCATGTAAGTGTCTCTCGCGATACGAGGAGTATTGACTGTAGGTTCTTCAGGTACCTAGTTCATAAGAATATATAAAATTTTCTCGTGCTCCAAGACGATCTTCAACTTTCGATACCAACTATTGAAGTTAGGTTCGGTGAGCTTGTCGCTGTCCAACAACATACGGAGGAATAGTGTGTTGCCCATAATTGAAAGAAAAAATATAAGCCTATTAGTATATGAATTATTTTTTAATCCTAAAGATATGGACTTTAGTCTAAAGGTCTTCCTACTATTTTTATGAATAGGTAGCCTCTATCTCCAACTCAAAGAATTATACTAATTTCTTAGCGGGTACTAGAATCCATACAGACTGCATTCGGGCCCGAGTGTGGCTCAACCAACTCTAGTGCATCTATGGATAGGTTCATAACCAATTATTTCTTCAAACAACTTCTAGCAATTAAGTTTTGTCCTAGACATCCCTTCAGCAAGCATGTGGCACCTCCACTGAAAATTCTGATTAGGTCCAACCATTAATGTGACACACTAAGTGCATCCAACAAATGGATGTCCAGGTCTGAGTATGGCTCGGCCAATCTGAGCATTGATCTGAAGGTACATCATGATGGTCATATAATGAATGATAATTTCAATACGTAATAGACATCAGGCGTGTGGTGCCTCCAATATCAATTTAAAATATTGGACTCATTATCACACACCTTAATGAGAGGCTATGATCAAGTTATCTCATAACTTTATCATTGTATGAACCTAATAACTTAGAGGATTTGATTTCATTGATCTGAGAATAAGAGAAGAAGTCGACCTGCAGGCTATAAATCCTTCCACTGACTTCACCAAGTCATATAGAGGATTAAACACAAGCTGGTCTAAAGATATCTAAATCAGTCATACTGATTTACCTTAATGGCATGGGTCTACAAGAATCGACTAGTGACCTAATCAAAATATAATCTATCATGTTGGCCAGATAAGTGAGATCAGTGAGAGAGATATATGTGCCCTTAACTCACCGTAGACACATCTAGGTTAATAACTTCTAATTAAAAATTACTTAATCAAATTTATCAAACTTACCTTAGACACCAATTGGTTATTAGTTTCGATTTGATCCAGTAGAAGATTCGAGCTCAACCACGGAGCCATGATCATGGTCCATTTATTAGGGTCAAACATATGGACTTGATCAAACTTCAACTATTGAGATTGATCTAGAGAAATTCTGATCTAATATAATTCAACACTTGATTAGATTTAATCAATTTCTCTACTTGGTCTATATGTATTTTTAACCCTAGGTCTAACCTATTAGAAAGATCTAATTCAAGCTAACTCATTGCCTATCATTTTATATGGTGTCTTAATGATCTTCGATTCTCAAATCTAGATCATTCAAACTTAATTCAAAATTAAATATATGAAACATGTGTTTCAATCTATAGAACTATTCTACAAAAATTTCAGGTGAAGCATACCATATGTTTCAATTCATAAAAATAAACTTTTATAATATGTTTAACAATTAAACATATATAGGTATAATCTAAACTTCATACATACATCTCATGCATCATAATAACTTTTAGATCTGTACCAATTACATCATATGTATCATATTATTCAGATTTAAAATAATTTTATATTTAAATTTTATCTTGTTGTAATGAGTCATAAATCACTTTAGATTTGATCTAAACATATTTATGATCAAAACAATACATAAAAATCTATTTACTTTTCTTTTTCATGAAATCGAATTACAATGACATCCCTACACGTCATAAGATAACCCATCGAATAGATAAAAGAGAGATTTGTTGGATGTATGCCCTAGAAGTCAATCTTGACTGAGATATGTCATATCTCTAGGATATAATTTTATACTTATTGAACAGTTATATTACCATTCATATCTATATGTCCATGAATCATCCAAGGGATTAACAAAATGATGACACATATTCTCAAAGAGTTGAAAATTTAAGGCATATGTCATTAATGATTGATTCTTAAATTGCTCCTGATCATAGAATCATCATAGAGATGGTGATTGATCCGGATAGATCAGTGCACGAATCGCTTCCTTCAGACAGATGGGTCTCGAGTCTGCAGTGTAGAGACACTGGAGTGAGAGTGCAGGTGGTTGTTAGAGAATAACTAACACTGAGCGTGACCAACACGAGAAGTCACATGGATGTCTACTCACTCGTTAGTGACTTTCTCGATGCTGCAGTTGTATGACTGATCTTTTGACTTGAGATGATACTACTACTCTCAGTGAGGCTACTGAAGTTTGACTGACATATCAATATGGATCTCAAGAAGTCTTTGTAGTGGATGTTAACGATAATTGGTCCACTGTAGGAGTGAGGTGTGCATCAAGATAGGATCTATCGACCCTAGCAGAAGGGAGTAGTCCTATAGAATTTAAGAGGCTAAGTCCTTAAGTCTAGGACCATAGCAGTGTGATCGATGAAAAAGAGTTTTCATAAAATCACATATAGACTTAAGCTAATTGAATCTATCATATAACCGATGTTGAGGTTTGACGATTTATCCATGACTTGCCATCTAATCGGGACTCACGATAGAGAGACTGAATCACATGTTAACTACACCTAGAGGTTCATTTTAATTCTACTGGATTGCCACTACATACTACTAGGTGTCATTAGTGGATTGTGAGAGTTCACTAGGGTTGTTCTAGATCGACAATCCTTATTGAGTAAGAGTAAAATTATTCTGACCCATTGAAAAGAGTTTCAATGATACGATGATAGAGATCATTATATGTCTCACTATCAGATAGAATTAAACCTATGAAGTCACACAACAAAGATATTAGGCCTGTAATAAGTAATTGAGCTTATGAAGTGTCAATTGGGTTTAAAGAAACTCATTGGGTTCATAGTAACCTTGCTAGCACATGGTTGGATCCAATTCCTCTTTTCGTTTAGATTACTTATTTGATAAGTTAATTCTAACTTAATTATCTGTTAATAACCTACATGAATAAGATTTATGAGACTTCAATTATTAGGTGTCTAAAGTTATGGATCACATAAATTAAGGGTACAAGTCCCTTATGAATCTCCTTGATAGTTATTATGGGGCACCACTTTGATTTGATCAATTTGGGTGTGTCCATTAATTAGAGGGCCTTTGGTTTTCATATAGGGTGTCTTTTGGATGCAAAAGAGGGTATCTAATTATGGGTGCAAGGGCTCCAATAGTTGGCACCTAATGGGCTTTCTAATATAAGTTAAATAACTTAAGTTAATAGGAATACTAATGCAAGTAGGATTTGTATTATGAGATTGAATAGGATTCAATCCTTATGCCTATTTAAAGGGACCTCCCCTAAGGTTCCTAGAGCATCAAAACTAGTAGCCCTTCACATCTAAAGGCTCTCCCCATGCTCTCTCTTTCTCTTCTCTTGGGTGTTCTATACACCCCTTCCTTGGGATACACGTCCCAAGGAGTTTCATGCCCAAAAGAGTTTGGGTGCCTCTTCCTTGCTGATTTCTAACATCTGGTAGCAGCACACAGCAAGGAGAAACTCTAAAGAAGAGGAGAAAAAGAAAATCAAAGAGAAAGATCAAGTGTTGATCGCAATCCAAGCTTCGTTTAGATTCAGTAGGCTGAATTTTGGAGAACTAAAATTTAGATCTTAAAGGACTGTTTTAAACAGATTTCAAGTGGATACTCGTAGAGGTCAGACATTTGAGCAGCTAACAGAGAGCCTCATCTCTTTCAGATCTAAATTTGAAGAAAGAGATCGCGAAAAAGATATGTGATTTGATCATAATTTAAATTTTAGCATATATTAATTTCAGCATATGAAATAGATCTATGTGGTTTTATATTTTTATGTATGTAAAATTTAGATTAAAATTATTTTAATCTTATTCTCCACTGTAGTATTTAGAAAATAAAATTTTTGAAACACATATGCATGCATCAAACCCCAAAAGGCAACAAGATTAATCTCTTCAATCTCCTATAATCGGACGGTCTGATGTCTTATCAATCCGAGTACTAGGTTACTAAGATCTAATTTCATATATAATCACATCAACATATAATTATTGATAAAACTATTTATGTCATGAACATATCCTTGATCTTATCAATCATTATCTTTACCTAATCTAATTAGATTTGATGTATTATATACATCATATCAGATTTGAAATATATTTTATATTGATTATAAAATATCGATTTCAGATTTGATATCATATAAAAAATTAATTATATATAAACATGAATGCATAAAGAATAAATTTTTGGTAAATTTATTTTTGTGCAGTATTAAATTCTGATATGATTCAGATCTAAATATCCATCAAAATAGATCTAATTTAAATTTGAAATAAATCTCTCTTCATTATGAAAATAATAATATTAAAATTTTATTAAAATAAATTTAAAATAAATTTTAATTCATATTGTTATTCCATCAAAAATTCAACAACAGCAAAATTTTGTTATAACAAACTTATAACAATCTTAATCAATAATTAATTAGGCACATCTAATCCAATCAAAATCAGATCAAAAATTTTATATAAATAGATTTAAAATAGATTTAATATCTAACAAAAAATCTCAATTATATATTATGTAATTAATCTAAAAAAATTTAGACATGCATGCATGTATCAAAGGCCTGCTCTGATACCAATTGAAGGGAAGAAAAACTGTTTTTCTTCGGATAGCCTAGGTTGTATCTAAAATTTTTTTTATTAATCTACATGAATAAAGATCAAATTCTTACCTGATTAGCAATAGAACCAGAGATCAAATCTTCTAAAATCTGAAATAATTCTTCACAGAGGCCTGGATGTGCAGACCCTTTACTTCGCATACATGCCAGATGCCATAGAAAAATGGGATGAACTTCGATCTTCGCAACCCAATCAAATGAAGAAAAAGATGTGTTGGTGTGACACCTCACACCAGCAAGTGGGATGCCCAATGAGGGCCCACAGCAAGAGAGAAGGGGCGGCATAAAAAGGGAGAGGCCAAGGAGAAGAAGAAAGGGCCTTTCTCTTCTCACGCCTCTCCCTCTCTCTTTCTCTCTTCTCTTAATCTAATTTGTTTGCTATGCATCCATAGGTAGAAACCCTCTCTATTTATAGATGAATTCTATAACCCAATAAGTATAGCACTCTTAACTCAAATATGCTTTGAATCAGTCCAATACTCATGAAAGAATGACTCCTACATGAGATAGTATTGCCATCACATATGACAACCAAATTGCACCCAATCTCTCACCCACATGGGACATCCACAATGAAGAGGCTTCCAGATATTGGTTAGTCCATAAAAAAGAAAAATCTCAGTGCAAGAAGGATTTCTCATATCTCATCCAAAATGAATCCGATTCGAATCCAATTCGAAGCTGGTTCGAAATAATTTCGAAAGACTGTCAATCCCAAACTCTTTAGGACTTTTGTACCAAGTCTAACTAAAATTTTTAAATCCAATTAAGTTTAATTAATTCAGATCTAACATAGAATTAATGAATACTTAAATTTAATCTTTCATATGCTCCTTGGATCATAGATTAGAAACTGTTCATCTTCGAGATCGAACCTAAACCTCATGTATAGTGCTAGCTAGATATAGTCAACTCTTCAATTCCATTTGATATATAACTTAATTTTCAATCAAGTTAGCTTATATATTCAGTCAAGTCAAGTACTTCTAAATTGGACACATAAACATAGGTCAATACTTTTCTACGATGTCTGACTTGTGTGTGTGACTCTATAGATTCAAACACTAAACCGACAGTACAGAAATTGATTCCTGTACTAACCGAAATACCATCTAGCAATGATTTTCGATGTTCAGATAGGTCAAATTATCATAAAAAAATATTTCAAAATCTATGCATATGGTTTTTGCATAATTCACCCTTTTGATCCTGAATGCTCTAGGATAGTCTCAGATTAATTGTCAACCGAAATTGTTTCATCCATATTATATTTCAACCTTTCAAATTCATCTCATAGATTATCTTGATCAAGACTTTACTAAATTAAAATATAGTGATACATCAACTCCAATAATTTGGAGGGGTCAAACCCATCTTGATCCACACACAGACTTGCAAGTACTTGACTGTACCCAGTAATCTTTTATCACTACATTAAAAATCTAGATAGTTTGACATCAAAGTATAGTGAGTTGCTTGTAAGTCACTATGTGATCTCAAGTCTGAAGGGTACTTATATCCATGTGCTTCGTGAGTAGCTCTTGACAGCAGAATGCTCAGCAGGTGAGTCACTTATTCCGTGATGATGTACTCCTACATCTCACCTGTAAGCCATACCAATATCATCATACTTCTTGATTAAAAGAATAATCAATCCATATGGCACACAACGACCTCCACTCGATAAACGTCATCATCCTGTAATGATGTATCATTTGGTCGTGAATATATTTAAGAACTATACGATAAATCCTCTCTTTATCGCAAGCTAATATAGTTCTAAGGACTTCATCACAACATAAGAGTTCAAGAAAGATATAACTTTATGATGAAAAAATATCAGAATAACTATTATTCATTAATCAATAATTCATATACAAAAAGAAACTCAATTGTTACACGATTGATTTTAGGATATAATTTTTAATAACATGATCGATTACCGATGCCTCTTCCCTCCTCCTGGCATTGAAAACGGCACAACTGATCTTGTGCCGCTCAACATCGTCGGGAGTGCCAAAATAATCGTTCAATATTTTGTGCAATTCTTCTGTTGAGCTTCCTCAAATTTGTGACTGAATTCGCCGTTTATAGCCGCTCACATAATATAACGCATCGTGGTGTAGTCGTTAAGTCACATCAAGTAAGTATCTCGAATTGCACCGTGAGTGTTAGGAGCAAGCTCCTCAGGTGCCGGATCTATCAATATGTATAAGATCTACTCATGCTGTAGGACTATCTTCAATTTTTAATACCAACTATCGAAATTAGATCCACTCAATTTATTACTATCTAACAGTGATCGAAACGATAAATTAGTGGCCATAACTGTAAAAAAAATCAAAATCTAATTAGTATATGAATCAATTAAGTCTAAAGACATAGACTTTAGTCTAAAGATTCTCTCACTATTTTAAATGAATTGGTAGTTTCTACTTCTAATTTGAAAAATTATCTTCATTTTTTAGTGGGTACTAGAATCTACATAGTTACATATGAGTCCGACTTTGACTGGCTCACCCATGTATATCTATAAGTAGGTTCTTAATCAATTATTTCAATAAATAATTTTTAGTAATTGATTTTGCCCCAAGGTCCTAACAGTAGGCTTTGGCCTCTACTGAAAGGTCTGGTTAGGTCCAACCATTAATATGATCTTATTCAGGAATCAAACCATAAATGATCAGATCCAATTTTGGTCGGTTATCCTGATCACTCATAAAAGAGACTCGACTGAGTCGTCATATTATGAATGATAATTATAATAGCAGATGAGCACCAGATCTTTGGACCATCCAATGATCATCCAACTATTGAATTTATCATCCAACTTAATGGGAGGCTATGATCTAGTTATCTCAATCTATATGAGTAGCTCGTAATTAGTGACCATCGATTAAGACTGTCAAACTTACTTTAGACACCAACTGATTAACCAGTTTCAATTTGATCAACTTATAGACTTGGATTCGACCACGATGCTACGATTAAAGTCCATCTTGATCTAATCAAAGATATGAATTTGACCAACTACAACTATTCAAATTGATCAAGAAAAGAAATTGATCCAATCAAAATTAATTTTTAATTAGATTTGATCAATTACTAATATGATCCATTATTAATAATTTCTATCCCTAGGTCTAATCCAGTTAAATGGACTTGACTTGAAGTAACCCATTAACCCATAAATTATGAAATTGATGTCTTAGATCTTTGATTTTCAAATGTAGATCGCTTAATTCTCAATTAAATTTTGGACTGATATGGGTTCGGATTCGGTGTTTGAAAATAGTTTTCAATTTTATAAAATATTTTTACAAACAATCATCTAATGATCAAAAATCTAATTTCAAATCTAACATACATTATTTCAGATCTAAAATAAAATTTTTAATTTTTTTTTTATTCATCATCATGAAAAAGATCGCGCAGCACCCCTACATGCCATAGGAGATCCCATCGAATGGATAAATAGGGCTACGAAACTTTGATTTCTCCTATGATCGGATGGCTATGAGGATCTATCCAATCAGATTACTACTCTATTCAGATTTTAAATTAATTATTTAAATCTAATTTAAATAATTAAAATCAAATTTATATCAAATTTATATAGAAAATTCATGTCATAAGAAACCGAAGCTCTGATACCATTATTGAAAAACAGACATTTCAAAGCATATATTTTTTAAAATTTTATAGTGGAAGCAGTAGATTAAACTATTTAATCTTTTACACATACTTTAGATCAAATTTAAACTACCGTTCTAAGGATCTATGATATGAAAATATTGCACAAAAAAAATCTGATCTGAAAGAAAACACAGCATCGATCATATCGATGCCCTGAATCAGATCTAACACTTAGATCTGATCCGATGAGTTAAGAATCCATTATCTGATCATGGATTGATGATTATCACTATTGATAAATATGATAGGAGATCATTCTTGATCTCGTACAGTCGCACAGTATGTCCGACCTCTACAGGTAATCCACTCGAAGCTCCGAACAGATCATCCTTCCTGAGAGTGCTAGCTCACGATGAAAGCTCTGGAGGGCTGATGAAGACTTTTTTCTTTAGATCAAATGGATACCTCCAGATCAAAAAAAAAATTTTCAAGGAGGAGATGATGTGGAAGAAGAAAAATAATTTTTTTTTATTTTTCTCTCTCATAAAATTGGAACTAGGAAATCTTAGAACCCCTATCCTAGATCTCACGCCCCAAAGAGGATCTTCTTCCTCTTTTTCTCACATACGGATGCCCACCCCTCTTTCTCAGATCTCTCACACCCTCTCTAAGATTTTCTCACACCAAATCTGAAGTGGTTTGGCACATAAAAATCAGCCTTTCTTAAAAGTGGCATCCCATATAGAATTTGGATAATCTGGTTCAGCTTCAAACAGCCTTTGATCTTATCATGAATTCAAATCAAATTTAAATTTTATTTTAAGTTAGATTTAATCCACACATAAGGAACTCAGAAAAGAGGGTGACATAACTCAGATTAGCATAAAAAATATCATGCAAAAATTCATTTGCATGTGAGAAAGAAGGCTGGTCGACGGCAATGAAGAGTCCCACAAAACTTGGACTCTTGATTTAAGCTTGATTTGAAACTAATTTGAAGTCAAAATTGAACCAACCAAATTCTAATCCAAAGAGGATCAGAAGAAAGCATCACACACCTTCTAGGCACAAAAAATTCTACATGAAAATCAGTTTCATGTGTGGAGAAAAGCAGGGCGCAGTGAAAGGTGGCGCATGGGGTGTTGTTGTTCCATTCAAATTCATATTTGTATTCATTTCTAATTAAGTTCTTGATCCAACCAAATTAGGTTAGACCCAATTAGATTACCTAATCCAATTAGGTAACAAATTATCTCAATTAAATCTTAATCAGATTAAAAATTAATCGAGCTCAAATCAAGAATCGAACATCCTTAGCGATTAGATCATCTCATAACTTAATTGGGTCAAACCAAATTGAATTTCATTCAATTAGATTTAATCCAAACTTCAATGTTCAATCAAATTGAGTTAATTAGCAATCTAATCGCTAATCAATCTTCTTATAATGTACTAACAATTAACAAATTAATTTATTATAACTTTTGCACAAGTTAATCATCAATCGAATTGATGATTAAATCCTAGAATGATTCTTAATCGTTAATCAACCACATGATCAGACGGAAACTTCTTTTGAGTGTAATCCCATAGGTTCGAACCTAAGTTAGTAGCACAGAAATAACTTTCTGAACTAATCAATGTAACCATCTAGTAATGAGACCTGATGTTTAGATAGATCAAAAGATTGCAAAGCATCATTTATGAACCTATTGGCATATGGTTACCGTATAATTCATCCCTTTGACCCTAATGCTTAAGGTGATCTGGAGTTTAACTGTCAACTCCAGATTAGTTAACCACATTGTGTTTCAACCTTTCAAATCCATCATATGGATTATCCTAATCAAAGTTTTACTAAATTGAAACATACTGATGCACTAACTCCTACTTATTCGGAGGGATGAATTCTTGACTCACACACTGACTTCGTAAGTACTTGACTATATCCAGAAACCTTCGATCACTGAATTAAAAATTCAAATCGTCCGACATCAAAGCACAGTGAGTTGCTTGCAAGTTACCGTAGAAATCTTATTTGAAGGGATGCTTATACCCATATCTTTCGCAAACTACTCTTGACCGTAAACTGCTCAGCAGTTGGTCATATTCAATAAAATATACTCCTACATCTCACTTGTATGTCATACCAGTATCTCCACACTACTTGGTTATAAGGACAATCAACACATATGACACACAACGACCTATACTTAATAAATGCTATCGTCCTAGTAATAGCGTATCATTTGATCGTGAACTTATTTTAAGAACTAAACGATATATCCTCCTATATCGATTAAGATAGTCCTAAGGACTTCATCACAACAATTAGAATTCATTAAGAAGATATACATTACTTTATGATGAAAAAGTTAAATAATAATTTTATTAATTTATCAATTCATATACATTTATATTGATTAGCACAATCATCAATAGACTGATAATTAGCTTTGGGACATAATTTCCAATACCACACTTATATCTGTAGTGGCAAACCATACTAACCGCACTCACGTCCATGGTAGTAATCTCAGAATATCCATGATCCAACCCACAATAGTGAACCATACTAGCCACGCTCCAGCCCATGGTGGCAAACCAACTACCCGCGCTCCAATCCATGATGGCAATCTCAAGTACTATATTTCTGTTTGTGGTGGGGCCATTCTCAGTTTAACGTGACTGTTCTAAATATGCCTTCTTGATCATCAATTTATTTAAGTCTCGATTTATGTCAAAAAAAAGTATTGTATTATATTATGTTCTTTTCAAAAATCTTATTGTCATTATCATAACCCAAACTATCCGAAAAGCCATCATTATTTGATATAAACATATGCTACAGAATATATAGATAATCATATTGATAAATATAAAATAAATATTAACTATGAGAAACCAAATCATGCAGTGCAAAAAAAATAAATATATATTTATCGATATTTATTTCCCAAAACCCTTACCTCAATTGATAATAAATTAACCTCTTAATTAATCTCAATCCACACTCAAGCTTATGAATCAGGTACCAAGGGGACCTACTTGAAGATCTCCTATCCAGAAGATTATTTTTCTATATAATCAATCTCAATATTAAAATAATAAAATATGAATTGTCTAATTCAATGCTCTTCGGCTCACCAAGGGTCCACTCTAAGTCTCCATAATTTTATTTTATTTTATTTTATTTTATTTTATTTTATTTTTTTGAGCCAAATTAAAAAAAATAAATAATTAATTAAATAAAATAAATAGAGAGAAGAGGGGCTCTTTCTCTCTCTCCCTCTTCTCTTCTTCTTCTTCAAATAGGGCAATCGAGCCCCTGCATCCCCTTTCCTTCTTCACACCAGCCATGGCCGTGGAACTCGATCGATGGTGAGCAATGGTGCACAGCGCCAACCACAAGATGACCCTGACGGCAGCCACAACCACCAACAGTCGGCAAGAAGAAAAGGAAAAAAAAGTCGAAGAGCAAGGAAGGGCCCTATCCTCCATGATCGGTGACTTACCGGACCAAATCCGACGACGGCGAGACAAGGAAAAGATGGAGAAGGGAGAGAACCTTACCTAGGTTCAGTGATGCCCTCGATGAGAGATCCGATGATCTTTCTGATGAAATCCAAGAAAAAAGGCTCAACAGGGCGGCTCAAATCGACGATGATTGTCGATCAAATCATGGTGGAGACAAAGAGGAAGAGTAGCTCTCTATTTATAGGCCAAAATCTCACTGATTTTTGGCAAAACCCAAGCTCTTTTTTTGACGGAGTCGGAGAAGAGGAAGACTCCCGATGGGAGTCTTCTGTTCCCTCACCTCATGCACACCGCACGCATGAGTTTATTTTTTTTTTTATGGGTTATTACATTTTCTCTCCTTAAAAATAATTTTATTCTCGAAATTAGCATACGGCAAGTTAAAATCTTAAGGATACAAACTTATCATCTTATCCTCAAGCTCCTAATTAATCTTCTTGATTGAGAAAAGATATTCAAATTCTTTATTATGACACCTTTACTTAAACCATCATATTTTTGCTGTGCGCTCTGATTAATCCATAGAATTTCTCAGATTTGCTAAATAATTTCTGAACCAATAGATCATAGTTTGTCAATTTCTTGAATTTCAACCTGAGGTATAAGTTTAAAGTTATCCATCCAATCCCTATAAATCACCTCGATTGCAATCCTTAATAATCATATATAACCTTAGACTTAAATATCTCTTACAACCTCTAGAGATCATAATCTTAAGTTTTGATACTATTCTATCATACTCTATTGATTCTAATCCAAAGTTTTGATATCGCTTATGTCACAGTCCCCAGTGACCTAAATCTAAGCCCTGATACCACTCTGTCATGCTCTGAACCTAGTATCTGAGTCGGACACATGATGACTGCATACTCCCTAGTGAAATGTCCTAAAGAATATGTAAGGCCTTATAATTTATTACAACACCACAATATCCATAAATAATAATGATCTAATTTTTATAATAATTAATAACACTTGCATGATTACAAATTCAATTCTTTCGATCATCCGATCAGATATCAATAATATTCTATCTATTCATCCGCTCATCCGTGAATCCAAACCATAATCAATCATGAGCATCCTGCAACTTTAAGAAGAAAAGAGAAATAGAGGGGGTGAGCTTAACAGTCCAGTAAGAATCTCCGTACACTTACACTAGCATAATAATAATACAATTTAAAAATAACATATGAACAGTATCAAAAAAAAATATAAGCCACGAAATCTCATATCAAGTATCTAACATAATGCAATATTGATATATATAAAAACATACATCATATACCATCAATCATCTATCTTGTCCAAAAGTCATATACTATACACATATAATCAAGTAAAACTTCTTGTTAACTTAATTGTGATTCGATCTCTGATCATCCATATCTTATTAATATGATCCAAATCAATCAACATTTATCTTTAAAGTCATGGACTAATCACGATCACGATCCCACCCCTAACTGGCAAACTATAATATCCACGATCCCATCTACAGTAGCAAATCATATTAGCCGCACTTCCGCCTGTGATGGCAAACCATACTAACCGCACTCCCGCCCGCGGTGGCAATCTCAAAATATCCATGATTCAGTCTATAGTGGCGAACCATACTAGCCATGCTCCAGTCTGCAGTGGCAAACCAACTAGCCGCACTCCAGTCCGCAGTGGCAATCTCAAGTGCCATATTTCTGCCCATGGCGAGGCCATTCTCAGTTTAACATGGCTAGTCCAAATATTCTTTCTTGATCATCAATTTATTTAAGTCTCAATTTATACAAAAAAAAAATATTGTAACATATTATGTTCTTTTCAAAAATCTTATTATCGGTATCACAACCAAACTATTTGAAAAGTCATCATTATTTGATACAAACATATGATACAGAATATACAGATAATCATATCGATAAATATAAAATAAATATCAGTCATAAGAAACCAAATCATGCAGTGCAAAAAAAAATAAATATATATTTATTCGTGTTTGTATCCAAGAACCCTTACCTTAATTGATGATAAATTAACCTCAATTCATACTCAAGCTTATGAATCAGGTACTAAGGGACCTGCTTGAAGATATCCTATTCAAAACGTTATTTTCCTATATAACCAATCTCAATATTAAAATAATAAAATATAAATTATCTAATTCAACTCTCTTTAGCTGACTAAGGGTCCACTTCAAGTCCCCATAATTTTATTTTATTTTAATTTAATTTATTTTTTAATTTTTTTTATTTTTCTCAACCAAATTAAGAAAAAAATAAATAATTAATTAAATTAAATTAATAGAGAGAAGAGAGGCTCTCTCTCTCCCTTTTCTCTTCTTCTTCTTCAAATAGGGCAACCGAGCCACTGCTTCCCCTTCCTTTTTTCACACCGACCATGACCGTGGAACTCGACTGATGGCGAACAACAGCGCACAGCACCAACCACAAGATGACCCCTGCGGCAACCACAGCCACTGATGGTCGGCAGGAAAAAAAAATCGGAGAGCAAAGAAGAGCCCTATTCTCTACGATTGACAGCTTATCGAACCAAATCCAGTGATGGCGAGACTAGGAAAAGAAGGAGAAGGAAGAGAACCTTACATAGGTTTAGCGACGCCCTCAATGAGAGATCCGACGATCTTTCTGATGAAATCTAAAAAAAAAAGGCTTGACGGGTTGGCTCAAATTGACGGTGATTCTCGATCAAATCATGGTGGAGAAAAAGAGGAAGAGGAGCTCTCTATTTATAGGCCAAAATCTCATTAATTTTCGGCAAAACCCAAGCCCTTTCTCCAACGGAGTCGGAGAAGTCCATTCCCTCACCTCACGTGCACTGCATACATAAGTTTATTATTATTATTATTATTATTATTATTATTATTATTATTATTATTATTATGGGTAATTACATGTATAGCACTCAGACCTATTTCTATGATCGACCACTTGCCGTCAAACGTACAGTTTTAGAGGGATCGAAAAAGAGGGTTATCACCAAACCAGGTAGAGGAGACATAGTGGGACCAAAAGAGGGTATCAAGGCTATCAGGTCTGATGTTGGTCTTCAATAACCATCCCCCGGATGACCTTCAGCCTTTTGCCTGCAAGTAGGAGTCTATTCTCTTTTGCCGGCAGGTAGGAGTTCATCAAAGCCACTCAAAACATGAACACGCTCAGGTCGACCCAATAACAAAATAATTAAGGCCTCACACGCGCCTGTGATTAAGGATTTAATCTTCTGACTGAGATAAGTCGCTAGAAGAGAATTTCCAAAGCATTTAGCCAAAGAATCTTTTATCATGGTAAGAGGATGACTAATAAATAATTATTTGCCATGTGGCAACGGCTGGGTCGGAGGCTTGGCTGCATCAATGACGCTTGTTAGGTGCGTCACCCGGTCCCGTGTCGTGATATTGTTCCCCCCTCCATGGGCCACCTCTTGAACAGCGCAAGGTTTTGAAGGCGGCTCATCAACCTGGCCATATCGGAAAGAAAAATTGGTTTCAGGTACGACAACTTTTTTTTAAATCAGGGATTGTTCGAACAAGTCATGAAAATGAGAATAAGGTTCGCCACTTGAGAGATTTCGTGCGTGGAGGGACTTCCTCCAAGAGTCTTAACGGATTTGAACAGATCAATAGGATTTGGTCTCCCAGATCAAAAGGCCAAAATGTCATTGGATTGCGGGACCGATCGGTCCTATAAAGCTGGGGGAAGTATCTCACTTCCTCCACTACAATTCAAAAAGGGGAAAAACAAAGAGAGGGACTCCTTACGGTTTGAGAGCATTTTATCAGGCATGAGGCCTGAGTCTGTTGGAAAGGGTCAATAACATAGCTGTCGTCTTCATCAGATTGGTTGTTCGATTTTTTTTTTTTTCTTTTGATGAAAATAGCTTCGATCGTCTGAAGTCTTAAAAAGCTTGTTAGACGTCGATGCGATCGAGAAGCTTCAAAGTCTTCTCACTTTATTTTTGTTCCCTCTGTTTGGCGGTCCGTTACATGGGGATGAGACTTGTAGATATAGGACGGGTATTGAGATTCAAATCAAGTGCATTTTTATTTTTTTTAAAAAATATGACATGTTTATTGAAGTTTTGGAAACGTTGCATGAAAATTATCAAAAATGACACCATCATGGGAGCCAAAGTTCTCTTCTTTGCAAGATATGATGCACAATATATCATTTACAGTAGTTGATATGGTACTTAAAATAAGTATGGTGGGACACATTTACAAAGAAAGAGCTCTTTGTAAATGGCGGTTCCAATGTTGAAAGGTAATTTTGTCAAAAAAAAAAAAAAAAATACCAAGGTGCTTGGCCTACTAAATAACAGGTGGGGATTATGTGACTGATTATTCAAATTAGTATAATACACGAGAGGATGGTTGGTATATTCATTTGTCAAGTCAATATTATATATATTGCTGCAAGACTTCAAAAGAAAAATGACAAGATCAATGTTGAACAGTGTTGAAAAGCTCCTAAAACTTTGGCTGATGTAGATCACAAAGAGATTCACAAAAAAAATTTCAATATCGATGGGGTGCCCTCTCGTTTAGGACTTCCGATGTTTAAATCAATTGAAATCTTAAGAACAGATAGTAGAAAATAAAAAATTGAAAGGCAAAAAGAATGAATTTAGATGGAAAGAATGAAAACTCAATTTCCTTCAACGAGGGAGCTGAAATGAATTCAGCAGAGTTTTTGCTCTATGAGTTTTGACTTATCTTCCGAAAAGTATCATATCCCTCTTTATATAGAGAGTGTTTGCTCGGACTGTTTGACGGGGTTTGTTAGATCGTTAAGGATCTGTTAAGCCATTAGCTTATTATAACAAAATATCTAGTTATTTGAAAATCGTGGGTCATTCATTCACGTAGAGACTAGCTGTTGTGTAGCTGGGAAACAGCTATAGCAAGACTGGATAGTTAATTGATTCAGCATATTTGATTCTGGGTTACATCGGTTCAAGACTGACGTTTGTGCATGCAGATCGGTAGAAGATTAAGTTGATCATAATGTTTCATTGAGAGCCAATCTAGATCAACTCAGATTGATATACAATCAAATTAAAAATTAAATCAGATCAACCTTTTACCAATCTGAGTCTGAAATAGATTTGGTCAATATAATTCTCAATCAAAAATATATTGACCCTTTTGATGATGTCATATAGTCAGAGGTAGGTTAACTGTACTAACAATATGGATCAATGGAACTTATTGTATGCACGGAGTAGTAAAATATTTTTCCCCAAGAGTATTAAATATCAAGAAATTCAAACCACGTTGATTCCATTATTTTTTTTGCTTTTAATTTTTTTTGTACGTCAGTCATCAAGATCTTCTTGGTCCACATGTCAATTCAATTGACTCTTAAATTTGCATATTAATATTTAAAACTCAAATTTATATTTTCTTAAGAAGAAGGTCAGATGTATATTTTATACACTCAATTTTGTAGTGCCTATAGTGCCATTGATAAAGGAATGAAGAGAAATATTCTTTCTAACCATGGTTTAACTTGATTAAAAAAACATATAACACATAGGTTACATGTTTCCAGAAATTAGTATGCAAATTAAAAGAATTGAATGGTTAACATGCAATTAAAAACTATTTCAAGAAACAAAATGGGAGTATTATTTCTTAATTTAATAGCAAAAATGCCTATGGTTGTTTGGTCCATCAGGGTTGTGCTTAGTTATACTCTCCAAATTCTTCTGTGTTGATTATAAGAAATGAAAGTCAGTCAGATGAAGAAGCTCTCTTTATAGTTCTGATCATCATATGGGGTATTTGGAAGCACAGCAAGGATGGTATTTTCACATGATTTTATCCAAACCCAATAAAAAACTACCATGATTAAGAGAGAGGAACAGTTATGGATGATCATTATAAGAACTTCTCTAAGATAAATGTTGATGCAGCTATCTTTTCTGATAGCACCGAAGTAGATACTAGAGTGGTAAATTTTAATGCAGCTAGCTTTTTATTGGTGCAGAATTCTGCCGACGTTGGAGAAACTGAAGTCGAGGAGATTGCGTCCACCGTCGGGACCTGCAAGAAAAATCTAAATCGGAGTTGGGGGTGCTCCGGCAAGACCCTCCGATGCTCAAGTCAGTACTCTGCCTCAACAGAAATGGAGTACTCGAATGGGATTTTAGCAGAGTTTCGAGATAGAGTTTAGAGCTTAGAGAAGAACGTATCTGGGGGTCCCTTTTTATAGACGGAGAGCATAACTGATTGACAGTGACGTCTATAACTGTCTGGTAGTGGGCCATTCAGGGTCACGCGGAATTTGTTACGGAGAGCAGTGGCGTCAGGAGGCCGTTCAGGGACATGTGGAGTTTGTTATGGAGAGTGGAGTGGTGTCCGTTGTTACAACTTGCCAGAGAGTAGTGGGGCCGCATGGAATCTGTTACAGAGAGTGGAGTGGGATAGTGGCCATTGTCGCGACTTGCTAGAGAGTTCGGGCCTGACGGCTAAAGCTCGGCTGGAACGTCTGATGGAGCAAAATGGCTCTCTGTCTTTACAATCTAAGAGAAGCTTGGATGTTTTCGAGGTTGCTGACGAATCCACTGTTGTCGGATGCCTTGGGCACTGATTGGGTGCTGATGCTGTAGGCGGAAGTCATCTGCTGTAGAAGCTCGGATGGAGACTTTCTGTTGGAGAAGTCCGATAAGAGTCCAGTTGCTAGAAGAGTCCGTCTGAAATTTGTCTAATGTGGAAGCTCGTCTGTAGATTGTCCGTCGGAGAGGTCCGATTTCATGAGGAATCCGGCAAAGGGTCGTCCAACAGTGGAGTTCGGATGGCGCTATAGAGGTTCATCCGCTGGAGGAGTCTCGAGGACACTGGGGAAGGTCGAACGTTGGAGGAGTCCGGGATTCAATTCTGTCGTAGAAGTTTGGATGAAAATCGGTTGCCGTGAAGCTCGGATGGAGACTTCTTATTGTAGAAGTCCCGCTGCTGGAGAAGCTCGATCATTGACGAGGTCCGGAAGAAGTTCGGAATAGAAATTCGGCTGGTAGAGCCCGTCCGTTGTAGAAGTTCGTCTGGGATCCATCTACTGTAGAAGTTCGACTGGGATCCGGCTCTCGTAGAAGCTCGGATGAAATCCAGAAGGCGGTCGACCGCCGTAGAAACTTGGATGGAGTCTGGTTACTGCAGAAGTCCCGCTGTTGGAGAAGCTCGGACATTGATGAAGTTCGAAAAAAGTTCGAAGTAAAATCATTCGTGGTCGGAAGAAGTCTGGAAGAGATTCAGAGAATAGTCGATCACTGTAGAAAATTAGCTGATAGTGAAGCTCAGAGAGCGTTTGGAGCAGTCCGGTAGATGAATGGAGGAGCTCATTATTGGAGAAGTCTGGATGGTATTACGGAAGCTCGGACGGTCAGGGGAGTTCAGAAAGATGCCACACAAGGTCGGAAGCCGGAAGAGCCCTGGAAGGGTCGGCCTTTTACGAACTTCGGCTGGGATTGTTTTATACCCAACACCAGTCCCCCTACTTTCGAGTTTGGATTCCGAATGAAGGAAGTACAGAGAAATTTTTACAGTCGAAGTTGCCTCCCTCAATTTTCATACTCGGTTGTTTTCAGATATTTTGGCGTTTGGCGCGCTGGTGCTTGAGGTTTTTCAAATCGAGGCGATCTGAAAAGATTTTTTCGAAACTCTCACTGGAGCGTTGCTCTAGGTACGATGCAATAATGATTCTGTCAGCTGTCAGCCATCCTTAGCTGCCTGCCACGATGAGTGGGCCACGCGACGGTTGTAGATCGGCCAGAGAAAATCTGCGGTCATTATTGCGCCGGACCCCATCGTCTATTTAAACCCACCTCCCTCCTTCAGGGGTCTCACTTTGCCTAGGAGTTTTTTCGATCCATCCTTCCTGAGAGTTCCGTTCTTTCTCAGCATCCTTCTCGGCCTTAGGCGTTCTTCGAGTCGTCCCCATCTTTACGTCTCTGCATCCTTCAGACCAGCCTAGGTTAGTTCCAGAACTTCTTTTTTCGTGGCTCTATTTCTAAGCTATGCCGACCTTCTTTCGTTCCAGATATGGATGCGGACGCGGCTCGGATGTTAGCCAAGAGTCTCAAGGCCCACAAGAGGAAAGGTGCTGCAACTTCTGGGTCGGCGAAGAAGGCGAGGGTAGAAGAGACAGATCTGGCCGTGCTTCGCCTTGATCGCCCAAAGCCCGTGCTTGTTGTACATCTTCGACCGCGAGTACTTCCCGATCCCGCGGAAGGGGGAAGCAGAAGGGGGACTGGAAGAAGAAGTTAAGTACTTAAAGCAATCCTCGATGATAGCTGGAACCGAGGGTTCAAAGTCTGAAGAAGCCGAGCTTCCTTAAAGCTTTTTTACCTTTTATTCTATGTATTCCTTTTTTTTCTTGTTGCTTTTTTTTTTTGGCCTTCAAAGGCTTTGTAACGCGCACTTTACTAATGAAATGAAAAGAAAATTTTTCATTACCTTGTCCATTCTTGCATTAAGTCATCATTTACCAAACTTTTTTTATCTTCTGTCTTATTCGATGTCGATGTTGTTTGAAGATTCCTGATTATCGCTGTACTGATTCGCCCTTAGGGACTGGAGATTTTCGACAAGGGTTTTCTTCCTCGTTGAGACGAGGTCCCTTGAACCTTGGATGTAGTTTTTTTTTTTTTTAATCTCTGGTGTAGCTCGTCACTTTTTCTTCTTTTTTTTATGTTAGGGTGAGGGTTTTCCTTCTGCTCCTAACAGGATTGTAGGGGTGTAGAGAAGTTGCTGGGGGGCTTTTCCCTTCATCCAGTCTCAAACGATCAGATTTTTATTTATGTCAGGATGAGATTCTTCTCCTGTTTCTGACACAATCAATTTTAGCTCATGTTAGGATGAGGTCTTCCTCTTATTTCTAATAGGGCTGCGGGGGCACATAAGGGCCGTTGCAAGGGCCTCTCCCCTCGTCCGGTCTCTAAATAACTGAGACTTCGACTTTCTCATGTTAGGATGAGGTTCTCCTCCTGTTCCTAACATGACTGTGGGGGCGTATAAGGGCTATTGCAGGGGCCTCTCCCCCCATCCGATCTCTAAATAATTGGGCCTTCGACTTTGCTCATATTAGGATGAGGTTCTCCTCCTATTCCTAATATGACTGTGGGGGTGCATAAGGGCCGTTACAAGGGCCTCTCCCTCCATCCGATCTCTAAATAACCAGACCTTCAACTTTGCTCATGTTAGAATGAGGTTTTTCTTTTGTTCCTGACATGCTTAATTTTGATTGTCTGAAGGAGCTACTTCCTGTTGTTATAAGCTCACACCGAAAGAAAAGATATGTGAATATGAAAGAAACTTTTATTTAAAGCAGAGTTATCGGTAATACATATATAGATTTTTTGAATTCCATGGTCGTGGAAGGTCTGCTCCTCCGAGCTCTTTTAAATAGTATATTTCAGGCCGAACCACCTCCCTGACTTCATACGGGTCTTCCCTGTTAAGGGCGAGTTTTCCTTGATTCTGAGGTTGTGAGACAGCGGCTCGCCGAAGTACTAAGTCCCCCGCTCTGAAGGCCTTGCTCTTCACCCGAGAGTTGTAGTAGCGGGCCACTTTCTGCTTGTAGGCAGCCATCCGAACTTGAGCTGTCTCCCACTTTCTTCTAATAAGTCGAGGTTGGTCTTGAGATCCTGCGAGTTGCGCTGCTCATCGAATTCCACAACTCGCACCGACGGAAGTTTGAGTTCGATCGAGATTACGGCTTCTGTTCCTAAGGCTAAGGCAAAGGGGGTCTCCCCTGTGGGCAGCCTTTGGATAGTTCGGTATGTTCACAACACATGATAAAGCTCATCTGCCCAAGTTTCCTTTGCTCTTTCAAGTCTCGCCTTGATTCCTTGCAACAGAGTCCTGTTAGTAACCTCGGCTTCACCGTTCGCTTGTGGATGGGCTACTGACATGAAGTTATGGGAGATATTTAAGTCCTCACAAAATTCAGCAAACTTTGCCCCAGCAAATTATTGCCCATTACCAGTAACGAGAGTTTTGGATAATTCAAACCTACAGACAATTGACTTCCAAACGAAGTCCTGCACCTTAGCTTCTGTAATTTTCGTCAAAGGTTCAGCTTCGACCTACTTAGTGAAGTAGTCAATTGCCACCAGGATGAACTTTCGCTATCTGGACGCCATGGAAAAAGATCCGAGGATATCCATCCCCCATTATGCAAACGACCATGGGGCACTCATGGGTGTAAGTTCGGAGGCGGGCTGCCTTTGGATATTTGCATATCTCTGACACCGATCACACTTTCTGACATATTCGATGGAGTCGTGGTACATGGTAGGCCAGTAATAGCCTTGTCGGAGCAGTTTGTGGGATAAAGATCTGGCCTCCAGGTGACTTCCGCAGACTCCCTCATGTACCTCCCACAAGACAAAGTTGGCTTCAGAAGGTCAGAGATATTTTAGGAGGGGCAAAGAGTACGACCTCTTGTACAGCTTGCCTTCATAAAGAATATATCGGGAGGCCTGGTTCCTAAGCTTTCGAGTTTCTTTTGCATCAGGAGGAAGAACCCCGTCCTTGAGGTATGCAACCAATGGGTCAATCCAGCTGGGTTCATGGTTGATCTCCATCACAAGCTGCGGTTCTTCTGTACTTGGACACTTCAGAACTTTGAAGAAGACTTCCTTGGGCAGTTCAGCCAGAGCCAGTGTAGTCAACTTGGAGAAGAGGTCGGCCTTGGTATTTTCTGCTCTTGGAATCTGCTTGATGTCAAAGCTACCGAAGGCAGAGATGATCTCTTTTACCTTTTCAAGATACTTGGCCATACTGTCCTCTCGAGCTTCATAGTTTTCGCTGACTTATCCCACCACCAATTGAGAGTCACTGTAGACTTGGAGCCGATCTACTTCTAGCTCTTTGGCGATCCTCAGTCCTGTAATTAGAGCTTCATATTCTGCTCTGTTATTTATCACAGAAAATTCAAAGCGCAGCGCGTACTCCGCAATAATTCCTTCTGGATTGATTAAGATCAGGCCCGCGCCTGCGCCTGACATGTTGGAGGAACCATCCACGTAGAGGGTCCAAAAATCATTAGGGAGATCTGTTCTTTCTTCGGAGGAATTCGACTGGAGCCCTGAGTTGTCAGCTTCACCTCGTCCAAGTTTGGCCTCTACCGGAATAGTGCACTCCACTATGAAGTCTGCTAATATCTGGGCTTTAATCACTGACCGAGGTTGATAGTTGATGTCGAATTTCGTGAGCTTGACTGTCCATTTTGCTATCCTTTCGGAAGCATCCGCTCAATGCAGAACCGTCTTGATCGGCTGGTCGGTGAGCAGTGTTATGGTGTGCCCTTGAAAGTAAGGTCAGAGCCTTCGAGCTACAATCAACAAGACGTAAGTTAGTTTCTCTAACTTAATGTACCTAATTTCGCGTCTCTCAATACTCGACTAATGTAGTAGATCAGCCGTTGAATTTTTGCTTCTTCCTTAACCAGTACTGCTGCGAGGGTCACAGGAGAGACCGTCAGGTACAGGAACAACTCTCCGAGTTCGGGCTTTGCCAATAGCAGAGGTGAGCCGAGGTAGCTCTTTAATTTTTTGAATGCTTGCTGACATTCGGTAGTCCAACAGAAGTTCTTCGGCTGCTTGAGGGTCTGAAAGAGAGACAGGCATCATTCGACCGACCTTGAGACAAAGCGATTCAGAGCTGCTACTCTCCCAATAAGGCACTGAACTTCCTTTATTGACTTCGGAGCGGTCATTTCTTAGATGGCACGAATCTTTTTCGGATTTGCTTTGATCCCGCGCCCCGATACCATGAAGCCCAAGAATTTTTTTGAGGTTACTCCAAAAGCGCACTTGGCCGGGTTCAGCTTCATCTTATATTTTCGGAGGGTGCTAAAGATCTCCTCAAGGTCGGTGATGTGGTTCTTTGTGGATTTACTTTTTACAAGCATATCGTCCACGTAGACCTCCATGTTACGATCGATCTGCTCTTTGAAGATCTTCTTCACCAGCCGTTGATAGATCGCCCCTGTATTTTTGAGGCCAAAAGGCATGACCATGTAACAATAAAGACCACAGTTAGTAATAAAAGCAGTTTTTTCTTCGTCCTCCGATGCCATCCTGATTTGATTGTAGTCGAAAAATACATCCATGAAAGTGAGGAGCTCGTGGCTCGAGGTTGCATCCACTAATTGGTCAATTCTGGGCAGAGGATAGCTGTCCTTCGGGCAGGCTTTGTTTAGCTTTTTGAAGTCTACACACATCCTTCACTTGCCGTTCGTCTTCTTGACGAGAACCACATTGGAGACCCAGTTCGGGTAGTTGACTTCTCTGATGAACCCGGTTTTCAGGAGTTTATCAACTTCCTCAGCTATTGCTATTTGCCTTTTCGGTGCATGACTTCGGATTTTTTCCTTCATCGGTCGATGTTTGGGATCAACAGTCAGGCGGTGCTCCATGACTTCTGCATCAATCTCTAGCATATCCGTCAGAACCCAAGCGAAAATATCCGCATTCTTTTGTAGAAAATTGATGAGCTGTGTCCGTACCTCTTCTCCCAGGTTAGAGCCGATCTTCACCACATGCTCCACATTCCCATCGTTCAAAGGAATTGAGACAAGATCTTCAATTGGCTCATCCCGTTCTTCAGCAAGGTCATCACGAGTGTCCAATCCATCAACCGAACAGGGGTCGGACTGACCATTTCTTTGTAGGATTATGTTGTAGCAGCGTCTTGCCAGAGCTTGATCTCCTCTGACCTCTCTGACCCCTTGGCTAGTAGAAAATTTCAGCTTCAAATGGTAGGTTGATACACAGCTCGGAGGGCGTTGAGGCCAGGTCGGCCGGGTATTGCGTTGTAGGCAGATGGCGCCCTTACTACCAAAAAATCCACTTGCGCTTTTGATTGCTTTGGGTACCAGCCTGCAACCACGGTTAAAGTTATTACCCCTTCCACTGGCATAGCATCGCCAGTGAACCCTACCAACGGAGAGTTTATCGGCCCTAATCGACCATCCAGAGTGGACATTTTTTAGAATGCATCGTAAAACAGAATATTGGCCGAGCTTCCACTATCAACAAGAATGCGGCGTACATCATAGTCAGCAATATTTAAAGAAACTACAACCGCATCATTATGGGAGAATTGAATCTCTCGGGCATCTTCTTCAGTAAAGATTATAGATTCTTCAGTCCTCTGCCGCTTGGGTGGTATGATCGATCCACTGGCTGCTCCCCGTCGGGATCCTCCAGAGATGGTGTTGACGATCCTGGTTGGAGATCGATCTTCAGGCTGTTTCTCCCTTCTTGGTGGCTCTCGCTGTGGTAGGGCCCTCGACCGATCCTCCCTATCTTCAGGTCGACGTCGGTTGAATCTGTCGAGCCGGCCTTGTCTGATGAGCTCCTCGATCTGCCGGTTTATCTCTTGGAACCTTTGGTCCAGGAGATCTTCTCGACTGCGAGTCTCGAGGGTCTCCAGGTGGAACGGAGGTAGGAACCCTCCGGGGGTGGAATCGTGATCGGACGGAGAGCTCTCTGCCTTCTGCTTCCCCTTTTCGGGGAAGACAGGGTGACGGGCCCAAGTGGCCTGCTCGATCGCCAGATTCTGAAACTCCGACGATGCTCTTTCCAGCCGGACAGATGCCTACGGCTGCTGCTGCATGGCCTACACTACTTCGGTGAGGCCCCTGACCTACTGAATCAGCAAGTCGAACTGCTCAATGCCGACTATCATTGTCGGAGGAGGAGGAGCTTGAAAAACTGAAGACGAGATCGGAGCTTGCAGGTCTCACTGAGATCTGGCCGTGGAACACCTGGTGGATGCCTTTCGGAGAGGCATCAGGTGGAGATCTGACAGGAGAAGAAGGAGAAAATGTTAAAGAAAGTGATCGAAGACAATCTCATTGAGTACTCCTTTAAGAACAAGGGTACTGCGAAGACACAGACCCTTCCTCTAGCGCCAATTCTGTTGGTGCAGAATTCCGCCGACGTCAGAGAAGCTGGAGCGAGGAGATCGCGTCCATCGTCAAGACCTGCAAGGGAAGACTAAACCGGAGTTGGGGGTGCTCCGGAAAGATCCTCCGACGCTCAAGTCAGTACTCTGCCTCAACAGAAATGGAGCACTCGAATGGGATTTTAATAGAGTTTCGAGATAGAGTTTAGAGCTTAGAGAAGAACGTATCTAGGGGTCCCTTTTTATAGATGAAGAGCGTAACTGATTTACAGCGACGTCTGTAACCGCCTGATAGTGGGTCGTTCAGAGCCACGCAGAGTTTGTTACGGAGAGTAGTAGCGTCAGGGGGCCGTTCAAGGACACGTGGAGTTTGTTATGGAGAGTGGAGTGGTGTCCATTGTCGCGACTTGCCAGAGAGTAGTGGGGCTGCGTGGAATCTGTTACAGAGAGTGGAGTGGGGTAGTGGCCATTGTCGCGACTTGCTAGAGAGTTCGGGCCTGACGGCTGAAGCTCGGCTGGGACGTCTGATGGAGCGGAATGGCTCTCTGTCTTTGCAATCTAAGAGAAGCTCGGATGTTTTCGAGGTTGCTGATGAATCCACTGTTGTCGGATGCCTTGGGTGCTGATTGGGCGCTGATGCTGCAGGCGGAAGTCATTTGCTGTAGAAGCTCGGACGGAGACTTTCTATTGGAGAAATCTGGTAAGAGTCCAGTTGCTAGAAGAGTCCGTCTGAAATTTGCCTGATGTGAAAGCTCGTTTGTAGATTGTCTGTCGGAAAGGTCCGGTTTCATGAGGAATCCGGCAGAGGGTCATCTGACAGTGGAGTTCGGTTGGCGCTGTGGAGGTTCGTCCGCTGGAGGAGTCTCGAGGATATTGGGGAAGGTCGAACGTTGGAGGAGTCCGGGATTTAATTCTGTCGTAGAAGTTCGGACGAAAATCGATTGCCGTGGAAGCTCGGATGGAGACTTTTTATTATAGAAGTCCCGCTGCTGGAGAAGCTCGGTCATTGACGAGATCCGGAAGAAGTTCGGAATAGAAATCCAGCTGGTGGAGCCCGTCCGTCGTAGAAGTTCGTCTGGGATCCATCCACTGTAGAAGTTTGACTGGGATCCGGCTCTCGTAGAAGCTCGGATGAAATCCGAAAGGCGGTCGACCGCCGTAGAAACTTGGATGGAGTCTGGTTACTGCAGAAGTCCTGCTGTTGGAGAAGCTCAGACATTGACGAAGTCCGGAAGAAGTTCGGAGCAAAATCGTTCGTGGTCGAGAGAAGTCTGGAGAGATTCAGAGAATAGTCGATCACTGTAGAAAATCGGCTAATAGTAAAGATCAGAGAGCATTTGGAGCAGTCCAGTAAATAAATGGAGGAGCTCATTATTGGAGAAGTCCGGATGGTATTACGGAAGCTCGGACGGTCGGAAAAGTTCAAAAAGATGTTACACAAGATCGGAAACCGGAAGAGTCCTGAAAGGATCAGTCTTTTACGAATTTTGGTTGGAGTTATTTTACACCCAACACTTTTGATTCAAAATTATAGGGGGGAGCTCACGGTAGCAATGACAAAAAAAAGAAGGGAAAAAAAAACTTTTAGATCAGCTAGTCACATCAACGCTATAACGGCATGGGAGAACCTTCGTTTCAATGAAGTGGTGGGTCTTAGCGATGTAATTCTGGAAGAATACGCTGGCAGCTATCCATGGACCATCATCTCAGGGACCGAACTGTGCTAAAGAGGGATATATTATTGAGGACAACAAGAATGTTTAAGCTATTTCTTTTTCAAAAAAATGCATGTTCAATCATGTATGATGAAGTAAGGTCGCTCTACCAAAAAAGGTTTACCAATGGATGATGGGAGGGAGTGGGTTGAAGAGCCCCAGATAGTTTTGTTGCTTTTTCACTCCATGCTGATACCGTAACCCAAACCTTTTAGCATCAATTCAATCATGTTTCTATCAAATACAAAGAATGCAAATTAGTGAATATCTTGTTTTAAGAAAATTTCTAATATTACACGTAATTATGCTGTAAGAATGCAATCTGTAATCTCCACAATACGTTTAAAAGAGGAATGGCTTATCATATACAAATATAAAGCCTTTAAATATAAAAATATATAATTTTTAAGAAAAATACTTTGAGGCCCAATCTTGATGTCAAAAGAGTTCTGGAGGCAATGCCTCATAAAACTTAAAGAAGGATTGGTTTCTTAATCCCGCAAACCTCCAGCGTCGCGTACCGATCCATGAAAGGCACCCATCTTCTCAACTGATGTGGCAATTTGAGCAATGCGAGGCTCCTCTTGGTACCAGATTTAGACGCGCAGCATTACTCCTTACTGTATTTTTTTTTTTTTTTTTTGGGTACAATCTCCTTACGCTAATTTAACTTTAAATGAGGAATACAGGAAGGTTTCTAGGAATCTAGAAGAAAGAAAGAAAAGAAAAACGAAAAGAAAGTGGGCTTCTGACGGGCGAATAGGTAGGCCCCACGAAGAGCCTATAGACGTCGTGTGATGAGATCACGCCGAAGGAGCCGCTCAAGAATGAGCGATCCCCACCGTCCGATGGGTGGGCGTTGCCACCCGGCTTTGCTCCAGAAACTGTCGCTCCCGCTCAGTTCTGGTCTCCGTGCGTGCCTTGCAGAAACTTTGAATTCGCCCAGCCAACCACCGAGAAGCACGTCATGCTTCACGGTCCGTGTGAAACCTGTAAAGCGTACTGCTAGGCCAGACAAACGTGAATGAATCCTAAGCTTTAAGGCGTAGCAAACGCAAACTTGTACTTCGCCGCGGACGCAATCCGGGTCCTTCGCCCACCTTGTGCACCACAGTGGTTAATCTCATTATCATGGTCGCTCACAGTAAATTAAATCACTTGGAATAAACCCAACGAACGAAGTGATGGGGCCCAGAACGAAACAACAACTTTTTAATCACGGTGTGTGTGAGAGAGAGAGAGAGAGAGAGACACTCCATTGGTTAAGGAGCATGAAGAAGACATGCTGTCAGTCTACCTGTGTCCTTTTGCTTCCCTTAACCCCCGACCCTTTCCTCTGTTCTCCGTCCTTCCTCTCGGTCTCTCCTGTTCTCCCACCCCACCACCCTTCTTTCCTCGCGTGCTCTGTAAAAAAATAAAGGGCCAAAAACAGGCCTGTCGCCGGACCCACTCCAGTGGCAGCATAGCAGTATCATCTACCTCTCCACGGCTGGCTGCGACTACTAGAGATCTCTCTGTTCTCAGAATCAACGAAAAGAAAAAAAGACAACAGGAAGTAGAAAAGCAAAAAGGGAGAGAGAGGAGTTTGGCCGTTGTTGCAGTTACCAGGTTGCGTTTTTTTCCTCCCATTTAGAAAGAATAAGAATGCCTCTTCTCCCCCAACTTGTCTGCATGTAATCTATCGGTCCGATTCTTTAATGTAAGCTTGGAAAGAGAAAAAAGGTGGATGGATTATCGCGGAAAAAAAAGGACGGAGTGTTTCGATTATACGAGAGCCTTAAATTGAAGCAACCCGCCCCCAACCTGTGGAGTGGAGGAGGTTTGATTTCCGCATTGCAACGCGACGCCACGTCGTTTGATGGCGGCGGCGGAGGAGATGCTGGTGACGATGCACCAGGGGAAGAAGGAAGGGGAGGAAGAACCGAGTATCGACACGGACAAGCTGAGCTACGAGATATTCTCCATTCTCGAGAGCAAGTTCCTCTTCGGTTACGACGACCACAAGCTCTGGGTCCCCAAGCCCTCCCCCAACGCCGCGGCCACTGCGATCAAGAACCAGAGGGGCAAGGTCTGCGTCCTCTGCATCGACGGCGGTGGGGGCGGCGGCATGCGGGGCATCCTCCCGGGGAAGGCGCTATCCTATCTGGAACAAACGCTCCAGGCCAAGTCCGGCAACGCCGAGGCCCGAATCTCCGACTACTTGGATGTCATCGCCGGCACCGGCGTCGGCGGGGTCTTCGCCGCGATGCTCGTCGCCACCCGCGACGGAGCCCGCCCGCACTTCCGCGCCGACGACACGTGGCGGTTCCTCGCCGACCAGGGGAAGCGCTTCTTCCGCTCGCCCTCCTCCTCTGGCGGGTTCCTCCGGCGCGTGTTTGAAGGAGGGGGCGGAGGATGGTCCTCGGCGAAGGCGACGGCGGCGATGGAGATGGCGATCAAGGAGGCGTTCGGGGAGGGGCTGACGCTGCGGGACACGGTCAAGCCGGTGCTGATCCCGTGCTACGACCTGCGGAGCTCGGCCCCGCTGGTCTTCTCCCGCGCCGATGCCCTAGAGAGCGAGAGCTACGACTTCCGGCTGTGGGAGGTATGCCGGGCGACGTGGGCGGAGCCGGGGCGGTTCGCGCCGGCGGAGATGCGGTCGGTGGACCGGCGGACGGCGTGCGTGGGCATGGATGGCGGGCTGGTGATGAGCAACCCGGCGGCGGCGGCCATCACCCACGTCCTCCACAACAAGGAGGAGTTCCCCTTCGTGCGCGGGGTGGAGGACCTGCTGGTGCTCTCCCTCGGGTGCGGGACGGGCGGCGCCGCCGTCGTGCCGGAGGAGGAGCATCCGCGACTCCGGCGGTGGAGCCCCCGGGAGTGGGCTCGTCCCATCGCCCGCATCTCCTCCGACGGCGCCGCCGACCTTGTCGACCACGCCGTCGCCCTCTCCTTCGGGCAGTTGCGGAGCTCCAACTACGTCCGTATCCAGGTACGCCTTCAATCGGTCACCACTCATGCTTAGGTGCGCCCGCTCCGTTGGGACGTCCTGCGGGCGTGGTTCTTCCCCTTTTTTTCTTTTTCGTCTCAGAATGACGAACCATTCCTTTTTGGCAAAACGCGGTTTCTCTCCTCTGGAAGAAAAAAAAACAAAAAAAAAAAAGATTGCGGGGAATGCGGGAATTAGTTGGCGCTCTGTTCTGGCTGTCGGTGAACAGAGGACGGGAGAAGGGCATTTGGATTCTAATGAACGGTTTCCCATTTCTTAAACGGGGCTCCCAATTGCATTTTGCTCTGTTTTCTTCTTTCGTCACCCTGTATTCTGCTCTTTGATGAGTAGCTTTTCTGGGTGCGATTTAATTTTCTATATCTTATTTTCTCTGAGAACCTGATTGGTCTTTTAGTTTGGAAGACAATCCTTTGTCGCTCCAATATTTTCTGTAACAAGGACCGCAATGAAGCCCGTGTCCACTAACATCGTGGTTGGATATGGAATGCAGGCCCTTTTTTCCAAGGATCGGGAAAAGGGTTGACCAGCCCGTTTCCTGTTTTAATCAAAGCAGTCTTGGATTTTTCTTTCGACTCCCTTTTCTTTTCTCAAATGAGCCTGCAAAAGATTCTGTTACCTCATTTGGGTACCTTTTAACTATTTTTCCGTTCAGCAACCTTCCTCGTATTCGATTCTTTCCCCATCAGGTGGGTGTAGCACGGTAAGGTTGTGGATACAAAGAATTCATTTCGTCACCGTGGAGCCCTTCCATTCCGTTGGGGTTGGATTTAATATAGCACTGCTTGGTTTTAGGATGCTTTAACAGAGGGTCAGGTAACTGAGTTGGGTCAGTTCTTGCTGGTTTTTTGGCTTACAACCTGTGTCGGTGAGACCTTAATTTGGTCCCATTTGTTCCGAGTCAGATGAGTATAGAAAAGGATCGAGTAGGTTAGATTAGCACATGTCAAATTATTTTCCTGTCCCCGATATCCAATTTTTTTGAAAGGTTGGTTCGGTGTGGCAGTGGTGACTTTGTATAGATGTCTGGACATGTACGTTCGAACGGAGAGGAGAGGCCGAGAGAGTGAGGAACATTTACGCGGTGGTGGAGAGGAATGGTTGGAAGCGACTTTCTTTTTGTTTTTAATTAACTAACAAAGGCTCGGCGTTTGTGCTCTTGAATTGTTGCTCCGTACTAATCTTGATCTTATTTCATGCGAAAAATTTTAATTTGATTAATTTGAGATATATGCTGAGGGCATTAACCGCGCGCAGGCACAGGGTGATTGCAGGAGCATGGGGAAGGGTGGAGTGGATGCGGACTGGGACCCAAGCCCAGGGAACGTGAAGGCTTTGTTGGGGGCGGCGGAGGAGATGCTGAAGCAGAAGAACGTGGAGTCGGTGCTGTTTGGGGGAAAGAGGATAGGGGAGCACACCAATATGGAGAAGCTGGATTGGTTCGCAGGGGAGCTCATGCTGGAGCACCAGAGGAGGACCTCTCGGATAGCTCCCACAGTTGCCTTCAAGCACCCGTCTCCCAAGCCTACCTAGACAAGTGAGCTGTTGAGTAAGCACCGATCATCTCTTCTTTTCTTTTTTCTTTTTTCTTTTTTCTACCTCCCATTTGCTGGATCCTGCTGTTCTTTTTTACATAGCAGTAATTCGGCCTGTTCTTAGGATCGAGGGGGAAAAGGTGAAATATTTCAGTGATGATGTCTAGGAGAAAGGTAATCGTCTCTTGCAGTTACTCGAGTTGTCTCAGCTACATGAAAATTGTTTCAGTAGGCTTTGCAGTCGCAAGCTTAAAAAGATCATTATTGAGGAAGATGACTTTTTCTTTTTGATATCTCTATGTCTGTATTTTGTAGCAAAGCCATTTTGGGCTCCTCCATACGAGCTCTTCCAAACGCGTTAGTGAAACCTGCCTGCTGGATCGATTGTATTCTTAGCAATCTTTGTACTCCTTATACTCTTCTTTCAAGCAAAGGGACATGCAAATCGAAAGAAATTTGTCCGGAAAAGATGTCGTTCCTTCGCACTGAAAGCAACTCGAGGGCTTCTTTGGATTTCATGCTGTTTGTTTTTTTTTTTTTTTGCGACATATGGTGAAACATTATTCTTCAACCTGTTAGTTTTTCTAAACCAAACAAATATTTGATGTTGCTGGAAATTGTTTGTTTTCTATTTGTGATCTAGATAAAAACCATCTTTTTTTTCTTAATTGCTTAGAATAAAATATAATTTGTTGATACCATCATTTTCCATTGAAATGGCTCATCTCTTTGGCCGGTCCTGCAGATACACTCATGCATTCAGAAAGTTAATACACTACCTCACGATATTGACCTGCTGGCTGATGGTTTCTCTTTTCCTTTTTCCCCTCCTTTCTTGTAACGCCTGGCAACTTCAGGATGGTTTTGCTTGCAAGGACAGAGACTTTCCCATCTTTTCATGTTTGAACAAACTCATGGGGTGAACCAGGGGAACGTTATAAGGGACGTTGAAAACTAGCCTTATGCAAGATCAAACGTATTACGGTTTTATGTTTAGAGTGCCCAGTTCGCTTTTGAGCGGTCGTGAGGGCTCTGTCTTGTTTTCGTGCATTCTTTGTAGCATTTCGTCAAACAGCTGGTTGGTGCTTCAGGGGATGGAGAGAGTCTGGAAGCGGTGGCGAGGGCAGTGGCCAGCCGCCGGCAGCTCTAGGAGATGAGGCTCATCTTGGACAAAGATTGTGCAAGAAGGTCCTAGGCAGCCTTTGTAGACATCGCATCGGATTATCGAGGAACGGGTGGAGAAGCTTCTGTGCTACTTCATCGATGTCCTTGAGTTTCCGTAAAAGGGATGGTGGCATCTCATAAGGAATGGGAGCACCTTGCCGTATTTGTTAGGAGTCTCAGCCGGCGAGTGCCATTAGACTAGGTGGTGAAGGAGGTTAAGGACAAATGCAAGTTGGAGTATGAACCCGAGGGTTTTGCCATGGTGGAATATCACTATCTGCTTCGATTTCGAGAAGCGACCGACAGCGAAATTGCTCTTAGAGGAGGGTCATGATTTTTTGCTGGCCAGCTACCGGCCATGGAGCACTTGGTGTCAGATTTTGTTCTAGAACCAAATATGATTTGCTGGACAATGATTTGGCTCAGGCTCCCTAAGTTACCGATTCAGTATCGGAAACAAAAAAAAATGCTGAGGGTTGCAGCGAAAGCTGGCGAGCCGCTGCGAATGGTACATTCTGGCAGCCGTTCGTCTTTGAGAACATCCCCACCGTCTGTTACCTCTGTGGCCGGTTGGGGTACTCCGATGAGACTTGCCACTTCCCGCAAGTGAAGCCGAGCTTCAAAGGAAGCGATTGTCCCCTTCGACTTAAGAACTTTATGGAGTCGAAAGCTCAGGATACGAGGTCGGAGGTGTCACTGATGATAGTGGAGAAAGAGACGATGCCTCTGGCAATCAAGGGCGAGACCAAAGTTGAAGGAGACCGAATCGACCGGAGTTGACTAGCTCTAACTCGTCATCGTCCCAGTCGAGCTCATCTCATGGAGCCCCAGATTCAGCCGACTCACCGCCCGACTCAGAGAGGTGGCAAAAGTCGACGAAAGTTGCATGGCACCGATCTCCAGACAATAGCTTGGTGCGTGGAGAACTCGATCGAGGGAGCTCAGTCGATTCGGATCGGACGAGTGGGCTGTTTCAAGTCTTAATGGATGTTGGCCCGATGGACAGGGATGTGGAATTGGGCCAAGATGGTGGGTTGAGTCCATGGGACGTAATCATGTGTGAGGCAGGCTTGGTGAAACTAAAGCGGGCCAAGAGCCCATCCAAGAGGGTGGGCCGTCAGAATGGAAGCCCACTTAATGCTGGGGCTGTGGTGGGTCGAGTAGGAGTCGATCTGCTTACTCTCATCGGCCCAAAGAATGAGTCTCCGACCGATATGTTTGGGGAGGGCCCTCATTGGAGCCCTGCCTCGTCGGAGGGAGGTGATTCTCAGAAAGGAAAGGATGGCCGAATAGGGGAAGAAACTTCCTCTCTCATCTCTGGACACCCTCACATGCCGATCGATGAGTGTTTGTGACCTGATGATGCGGTGCCTAGTGAAGCAGAGTCCTGCGGCCACGTGGACTCTAGTGTGGCGGGTGAAGATGGTGTGGTGGTCCTAGGAAACGCTGGGAGTGGAACCGCATATGACACCCCTGTATAGGGGAGGGGGGACGCATGGAGAAGAGGGGTGGGGACAAAGACAGTGGGCCAAGCCTGGTTGGAGCTGAGGGCCATGCCATTGTGATAGTAAAATGAAGACAGCCTTAATGGAGTGGGGCTCGGATCCAAGGGTTGCAAAGCCAAAAAGACTTATTGAAGCCAAGGAGGATTGCATCAGGGATAGTGGAGCCCAAAGCACTCACCACTGATGTTATTCATGAAGATCCTTATTTGGAATACCCGAAGGGCAAGAAAACCCTCATTTGCATCCACCTTCACAAGGACGGTGCAACAGCACAATTTGGATCTTTGCATTCTTCTGGAGACTCACTCTCTGGGGATAGTCTTGTCAGAGTTAGGCACCGACTTCCACCAAATTGGAGGTTTTATGCCATTGAGTCCCATGAGCTCTCTGGAGGAATCATTGTGATATGGAGAGAGGATGTGACTAACATCAATGTATTTCATAATTACACCCAATATGTTGTTATTGTTATTTCTGAAAATAATGGATCCACTTGACTCTTATCTGGTGTTTACGCCAACACTAAATATAGGAAAAGACGGATGGTGTGGAATGAGGTGGCAAGACTGATTGATCAGGATGTTTCCTCCTTAGAGATGGGGGATTTCAACTGCATTGACAACGCTTAGAAGAAGAGAGGGGGAAGGCCCTTTATCGAGAACATTGAGTCGCGGGATTTTTGAAATTTCATCCAATATACTGAACTAGTAGATCTGGGATTCTCTAGGCCTAGATTTACTTGGTGCAATAACAAACAGGGAGTTGTAAGGGTCTAGGAGTGCATTGCTAGGGCTTTCTCTATGGCTAACTAGATTCAGATGTTCCCAAGCTATCAGGTACAGCATCTTTCCAAGATTGCTTCGAACCACAGCCCGTCACTCATTGTTACGAACATCGAGCTCTCTTACCAAAGTCCCTTCCAATTTGAGAAATTTTAGCTCTCCTACCCACACTCATGGGTTATTGTGAGGGAGGTTAGAGGATGTCGGTCCGGAGCAATGCAATGTATCGAGTTACTCATAGACTTAAGCTGGCAAGGTGTAGGCTCCAGAGATGGAACCAGATGGAGGTTGGCGATATTTTTTGGAGATTGGATGATACTGAGGCTACCATTGCCGAGTTCCAAATGGAGAGGGACAAGGAAGGAGGCTTGCTGAGGAGGATTTGGTAGAGCTCTAGAGCGAGCTAACCCTGTACCACTCACTACTGCATCAGCAGGAGACTCTATGGAGATAGAAGTCAAGAATCCAATAGATCAGAGAGGAGGATAGAAATATCAGATTTTTCCATCATTGATAGTTATCCAGAGGCAAAGGAATCGAATCATGATGCTTCGTGATGAGATTAGGCTCTGGATTGAGAGTGAGGTAGAGATCAAATAGCAAATCCTCCACTTCTTCTGGGGGCGGTAGACTAACCGGCTAGGCAGAGGTGAGCTCTCCACTCTTCCTTTTTTGATTGACAGGATTTCAACTCAGGAGAACAATGTGTTGACAGGTCCGATACTAGCAAAGGAGGTTGGTAAAATTATCTGTTCCATATCAGAGGACAAGGCACCTAGACCAGATAGTTTTTCACTGCTCTTCTTTAGGCATTATTGAGCGATTGTGTGGGAGGAGGTGACTGAGGCTATCCAACTTTTCTTTGCATTTGGGTCGATGCCGGAGGTATGGAAGCAGATCTTCATTGTTCTTATTCCTAAAAGACAGGATGCCTTGGAGCTGAGTCACTTCAAGCCTATTAGTCTATGCACTATTTTGTACAAGATCTGTGCAAAGATCATGGTTGGGATACCGAAGCCCATCCTCCCTTGTTTGATCAATGCTGAGCAAGAAAACTTTGTAGGTGGTCGAAGTATTTCGGATAATGTGCTGATCGCATAGGAGTTTTGGCATGATCTTCATAGAGCCCCAGCTCGATGAGCCCTCATGGCTATTAAGCTTGATATGGAGAGGGCATATGATCGGATGAGTTGGTAGTTCCTCATTCATACTCTGGAGAGCTTCAGCTTTCACTCGAGCTAGATCAAATGGATCATGGATTATGTTGAGTCTCCATCCTTTGCCGTTTTAATTAACGACGCCCCAACAGAGTACTTTCAATCTATCATTGGTCTGTATCAAGGTTGTCCTCTATCTCTATGCCTTTTCATTTTGTGTGCTGATGCCCTTTTTAGGGCCTTGTGGGTAGCCACCTAGGATCAGGTCTTGAATCCCTATGTGCCTATCCTAGGGGCTAGGTCGATCTTGCATTTGTTGTTTGCAGATGATTGCCTTCTGATGGATCGGGTGTCTATTCAAAATGCCGACTCCTTCAGATGATTCTAGAGGATTACTATAGCGCTACAAGGCAAAAGGTGAACCTCCTCAAATTAGTCCTAATCTCAGTCTGAAGATTAGCATCCAACTAAGGTAGACTATTAGGACATAGCTAGGGATTACTGAGCAGGCAGATGTTTATCACTATCTGGGTGTACCCATCATAGGATGGAGACCCCGAAGTGTGGACTGCTTTCAATTAGAGGAGTCCATCCGACGACACCTTAAGGGCTGGCAGATCAAATGTTTGTACATGATGGGCAAGATGACTCTAGTTAGATCGGTATTTACTTTGATACCTATCTATATAATGTCCAACATCAACATTTTGAGAGCTATGGTGGCGAGGATCGAGCAGTAGTTTCAGTACTTCTTTTAGGGATCACACCAGGGTGGGGGTGGTGTTCACCTACTGACTTGAGGCATGGTTTGCCAGCCAGTTGGTGAGGGAGGGATTGGGCATTCATCCCTTGCGACGAGAAGAGAGGCCCTAATTGCTCAGCATACGGTCAGACTCATGCTCCCGTCAATCTGCATTTAGAATGAGATGATCAGAGCTAGGTTTGGTGACACTAGCACCCATGCTAGCCGAAGGGACTCCTTCATGTGGAACGAGATCTATATGACAGCCCAAATAGTCCATGATCACATCAGATGGATTGTGGGGGATAGGCAAGATATCGACCTCACGATCTTTGAATTGCTGATATGTCGATGGATTATTAGCCGACCTACATCAGCATAGAGACTTTAGACTCGATGTGGGTAGTGGATCTCCTCTAGCTGGGAGGGGGTGGTTAGCGAGTTGATGTAATCTTATAGTTTTTTTGGCCGGCACGTGTTGAGAGTCCTAGCCATTACCGTCCTTGTATTCAATGGTCCAGACTATAGAGTCTAGAGCTCAGCTTGCACCTTTAAGCCTATGATGGGAGACCTTTATGAGGTGTACAGGGAGGAGGTAGGCAAGAGGATGGATGGAGTGTGGATCTAGAGGCTTCACATCCATCCAAGGGTCCTGCATGGTGGATGACCAGGGCAACTTTGCATGCTAGAGGTATGGACATTCCTTTGTCTTGCCTGAGCAGGCGTAGGGATGATGAGATGTTGGACCACATCCTGTTTCAGTGCCCCAAGGCCCGACATGTTTGGACTCTGGCGGGGTTCTCCCAAGTGATGAGTGCCTTTAGGGAGCCAACTTAGCTTTTCTTGACAGGGCTTCGGCGGAGCTTGTAGACCGACCCATCGAAAGGTTCGGAGATTAGAGTGGTGTACATCGCATATCACATTTGGCTTGCTAGGAACAAGGATACCTTTGAGGCATCTTGATAGCCGGCAAGATTCACCCTAGAGAAGGCGTTGGTGCAAGTTAGGGAGATTATGAGCATGCTATGGTCTGACTTGACCTTGGTTACTTGACACATCTGGGATTTTCCGGCAGCTTAGGTGGTGACCTATGTGATGTTTATTTCCTGAGAGCCCCCACTCCTAATTTTTCTTAAGGTCAAGTTGATGGCAGTATGAGAGGCTCTAGAGGTGGAGCTAGCTTTGTCATCCATGATCCTGATTTCAAATTGGTGGCAATTGGTGGGTGTCATCTCTTGAATAATACCATTCCTACAACAGAGTTACGAGTGGCATGGATTGGTACATCATTTGTAAAGCTGCAGCTATAGGCAGAGAGACTGGTGATCGAGGGCGATTCAATTATAGTTGTTGGCTGGCTACGAAAGTAGCAGAGGACAGTTACTGCTCACCCCTTCTTTAATGATACTTGGCATCTATTGCAGGGATGTTCCTTAATTAAGATCAGACACATCTACTATGATGCCAACAGTACAACTGACTGGATGGCCTCTTTTGTGGTAGAGCACACTGGAGGAGTTATATGGACTGACAGAGCTAAGGTGTCTCAGGCATTTTGGGACATCTTTTTTTATTTTTTTTGACTATACTCATACTCGATCTATACGAATACACTGTTGTATCAAAAAAAAAAAAGTAGCCTTATGCCATCAGTATACGTCAACATTGTGGATCATATTTCAAGCCACATCACCTATTTGTAGATTTGAAAGGAATGTACATATATTTTTAAGGAGAGACCTTTAAAATTTCATGTAATCCATCAGGAGAAAATTTTTTAATCCATTATAAGAGAAAAGACATTAAATTCATATGGATAACTTTTGCTATTTATAAATACATTAAAATAACTTCTAAATCAACTGTCTAGGGCACTAATAAAACACTTCCTGACCATTTCCATCCCACTAAAGGCTTATGATACAGTCCAAAACACTCATAAAATTTTGACCCTCTCAAATTGGCTAAAGCTCAAGATATAAAATTTGTAAAAATCGAAGTTAGCTTCAAAATAAGTACTCCCATGTTCCGAATTTTATACAAGTATAATCCATGGTGCATCTCAGGAAAGATACTCAAGAGAACTGGAAATTAATAAAATTCCTAATTCTACTAGGAATTGCATCAGTACCTCCTCGTTCTAAAGAACTCATCCTCTAATCAAGAACTTTTAACTAGACTCTCTAAAACCCTAACCTCATTCCTCATGTGTCCCCATCACATGTAACTTCTCTTGATCACACAACTTAAGAAATACGAAGAAATATGCATTATCCACATTTTGCTTCAAGCTTTCACATGAATTATATGATAAGATCTTTTGTTCCAAGTCATAGGATACTAGTAGCAGTTCAATCGATGAATTCTTTGTAAAGAGTGATCTTCATACTCATCTTCCATATATAATTAAAACTAGTTGTTGATGAGATATTAATTCTTGTGAATGATGCTTCAGTTTGTGAGTTTGATTTTTCTTCTATCATCTCTTTAGGAATTTCTTCAACTTGAGAGTCTTCAACTTGATTGATTGGAGTAGGATGAGCCTCACAATTCATATAACTAACTTCTTTAATTTTTTCATCAAAAGTAGTGGAAAGTAGTGGAAAGTTGATTGTCTTCATTTTCTTATATATTGATTCTATGGAAATTGGAGGAGTTTCATGGCTGTTTCTTCCTCTTTCTTTTTATTCATAATAAGATCTTTATTGACAAATTGAAGACCTAACTTTGCTCCATCTTTATAAAATGCAAAACATATCTCAAAATTTCTCTTGTTTTATTTTGCTATGGTCGTCCCAATAATAGATGATACGAAATAATATATACAACATTACAAAAGATTTCCAAAATATTTATTACCTATAGATGATTGTATTGCACAATCTGTCACTTGATGTACGCCTCATTTGAAATATCTAAACATCATCACTCTCCTATTCATTTGATATCTTGTAAGAAAATATAAAATCATAGAGACCTCATCGATGATGTACCATTAAAGTGTTGGTGCATCTAGAAATTCCAAATTGCTTCAAGCAATTAGCTAATTCGACAACAATAATTTGGTGTTATATGAACTCCTTAAGACTCATGATCCTATAAACTAACATGGTGGTTTTGCCACCGCAACCTTCCTCTTTTGTTGATGTTGGTATGAACATGCTCATACATGACCATGATTCCACGAATGATTGACTAAAATCTAGTACTAAATAACATAAACAAGAATCATAAAGGTGACACTTAAAATTTTATGGAATCTACCGTACAAAAAAATTTTATTCATAAAGTAGAAGAAACTATATTATTGAATTTGTAGGTATGGCTTCCTCTATGTATAATGATATCAAAATAATTTCTAAATCAATTAAGAAGTTAATAAAATACGTCCTGTTGCAGCCAAAGACTCATGATTTGGCATATGAGGTATTGTTCACTATGATCCATGGGCCTTATGGCTTTATCTCTTTAGTTTCAATCTAAAAAGCTCTCACGCTGGAAAAGTGATCCTTCCTATATAAATCGAATTCTCCTCTTGACTCACAACTAATGTAGGACTAATAATATCCTCCTTTATGATCACCACAATCCCCCCTCCCAGTCAAAGAAAAATCTGTGTACGATGAGAGGTGTATCACAGTCGCAGGTTTGAAATTTATATAGACCATCAATATGGTGACCACGAGCTTATGGCTCGACACATGAGGTATTGTCCACTCTTGCCTATAGACCTTATAGTTTTATATCTCTAGATTTCAATCCAAATAGTGCCTTATGTGGAAAGGATGCTCTCTTCTTATATAAACAAGAGTCCCTCTTGATTAATAACTAATATGGGACTAATGGTACCCTTTTTCCTTATTATCACCACAGTGGGAGGTGCCCTCCTTTTTTATTATCATCATAGCTCTCCAAGTCAATGAGTCTATGTACGGACGGGAGATGCCCTCTTTTCTTATTTTCACCACAGTTCCCCTAATCAAGAAGGAGTCTGTATACAGACAGGAGGTGTATCACAATCATAGACTTGAGACCTATATGGGCTATCAATATTATGGTTAAGGACTTATGGCTCGACACATGAGGTATTATCTACTATGACCTATGTGCCTCATAGTTTTGTCCCTCTAGATTTCAATCTAAAAGATGTCTTACATTGGAAGGATGGTCTCTTCCTTAATAAGTCACAGTCTCCTATGACTCATAACTAATATGAGACTAATCGTTCCCTCCTTATTTATTATCACCACAGTCCCTCGATCAAAGGAAAGTCTGTGTACGGACGGGAGATGTATCACAGTTGTAAGTTTGAGACCTATATGGGCCACCAATATTATGCAAGGGCTCATGACTTGAAATGTGAGGTATTATCCGTTCTGACACATGGACATCACAATTTTGTCCCTCTAGATTCTAATAAAAAAAAGCACCTCATGTAGGAAAAATAGTCCCTTTCTATATAAGCCAGAACAAATCTATATTCTCACTCCTATACTTTTTCTTCTACTGTTCTCAAGCTCCAGCTGATTTAACCATCGAAGAATTTTTCATCGGAGAATCTTCAACAAGAGTGAATTTCATTTGTAAGTTCTATAAAGAGTCTCAGTTTTCGGATTAAGACCAACCATCTGGTCGGAAGAGACTGGCCGCAACTGCATACCCCAGACTAGAGACTTGCAGCAACACTTTCTAACCAATATTATACCACTTAGGACTTCTAGGTCAACTCAGAAACCACATAAAAACTTTCTTAAAATGATACAAACTCAAGATTAATCACATTTTCAACTTTTGAGCAAAATCCTGATCATTGTAAGATCAAATTAGCTAAGACCTAAACCCTAAAAGTTGTAGAACTCAAAGTTAGATTGGAAAAAAGTATTCTCATGTCCCAAATGGATATGCATAGCTCATATTACACCTCTAGAAAGATAGTTGATTCAAAAGATCTGAATATTAATAAAATCCTAATTTGGAAAGGAATCTTGATTTGCATCAATTTTCCTTAGCTTTAGCTTTAGCTTTCCTATTTACTAGCTCTTTTAAGGTCAAGCAAGAATCTGCAATATTATTTTGGTAATTGAGGCTTGTACACAGTTTTGGATTATAGAGAAGTGACAGGCGAACTCCAAAACTGCTAAACCCTCCAGAATTGATAGATGGAGGAATATTCAGTCCTACATCTTTGATACCACATAATCTAGTAAATGATAAGAAAAGAAATATGATATGATATATTCATTTTACTGTTGCTTTTATTTTGTTGAGCTCTGCAATATGGTGTAATGTGGTAAGATCGTAATGAGCCATGTAGGACATATGCTATTTAGAGGAATGATTTCAAAACATGCAGAATAGAGCCATTGAGCAAATCTTCCAACGGATTTATAAATAAGCAATATTATATTCAAGTGCAGACACCAATCTAAGTCTCCAACAAATATTTTACATTTATAATGGTTTTAGAGCCTCCCTTGATATATATTCTGCATATTGGTAGTGATTAGTTTTGCTATTTAGCCATTATTTCATTATTTTATTACAGACTTTTTTGCCCCCCCCCCCACTGTTCATTCACTTAGAGTAATATTTTATCATGTAAATAAGGATAAAACCCAAAAATATTATTGTACTAATGACTGTCCATTGTTTCCTGTTCCAACCTGTGAGTTGTAAGAGTCGATATATAAAAACTTTTAAGACAGTCATTATTTTATTAAAAAACGATCCATCTAACCGTCCGATGGGCAAAATATGGCCGCTGTGGTATGGGCTTGCAATTAGAACGTCGACATATATAATTAGCCGCATGCACATGGCCCTTCATCCCTCGTGGAATTTGCCTAAGGTTTAATGTGGTTGGTTATCTATAGGATTCATCAAATTGTGCATCGTTGCATCTCGTTCTATAAAATTTTATAAATGATGACGAGAAGGTGAGTACATTAATTGCCAATACAAGGTCACGCGTCTAGCGTATGTTGCTGGTCCTGCATAGCTATCGGACGTTTAATATTGAGTGGTCCACTTAATTCTCCGTTGCACACATTTTGGTTAAGTTTGATGCAGCATGGTGCGACTGCAAATGCTAATTAATGACTATTGCTTGAAATCATAGTTAATTGTCATTACATGAATTAATATGGATTTACCTAAAAAATCTTCGCAAACTAATTCCCAACAAAATATATTATATTAAACATTTTAATTTGCAGCAATCCAAGATTAGAACCCGGCTTCTTTGCACTGCGGTGAATCACGCTACATGATAGGCGGTTGGCAAGCAATGCGCGCCGCATGATTGCATGACCCATTTCCGTACGTGCATTGTTTGCTAGCTGTTCATCGCAGGAACAGTCAGTGCAATGCACTACAGAGGATCCGCTCTCCAAAGATTAAGCATCCGGCCGTATCTCTTTATTAAAGGTGCCATCACCAAGGCTCGGAACCCCCGGAGAGCAAACTTTAAGGAGACAACTGCTGTGTGTTCGATGGACCTCATAGCTATCAAATAATATCTATACGTTCACAGTTTTGGATTCAATTATACGAAGTGTGTTGATGCTGGCATGGGTTTGTTTCCAGCAAAAACAAAATTATTAGATCCGATCATTACCTGATTGCAAGTGAAAAAAAAAAAAGTCGGATAAGATCTAACCTAACAAGATCGGACTCGACTCGGATTTAGGTTCCAATCCAAACTGATAACCAGCATGTATTTCGAATCCTTAGGTGTATCCTGTGATCCTCATTAGGAGGATTACATCTAAAATTGGATTAGAAGGAGATTAACAAAGAGATCTAATAATGGGGCAAAAGTTTCACGGACAAATCTTAATTAATCTTTCTTCTAAAAAAGAGTAGCAATCTCAAGAGAAAATAATAAAGAAAAAACTGGTTCAAGATAATTTAATTGTCTCCCAACGAGTTAGTCATTGCACGCCTCATGACACTTATATTATGGGTGCATAGAAGCCATTCGCAAAGCAAATTAATATGAACTATATATGTGCCCGAAGCTTCCAGGAATAAACCAGTTGCTACTTCGTTTAATTTGCCCTGATTCCCATAGTCTGCAGGGCAAACATGGATCAGAAGACAAGTTGGGACTGATCCGTAAGTTTCAGCAGGCCGAGGATTCAATCCGACCTGGTTCGAGATGCAAATAAGGTGCGATACAAGACAACCGTGCGTTTTAATGCAGCTGCACACAACCTACCTCCAGATAGGTCGGATAGCGTCCATGATCTATGGAAATATATACATGTATGTATATATTCACTATTAGCTAGGTGGGCTCCAACAGCTTATGGTAGCAAAACGCATGCGTTGCTTTTTTGTGCGCATTTGAGGTAGTATTCCCGCGAATTAGCAAGAGCCCAAGAAGCAAGTTTTTCTGATCCATGCCCATAGCGTACCTAGCGTATATTCCGTTCAGCCACCGTGCAAACAGATTGGATTGTTTGTGCATGGTTAGCATGGACGTGTCACAACTCACAAGGTGGTGCTTCTCATTTCTCACAAGCATGGAATTTGAATTTTGTTCATCATCATCAGAATCACTATGCATGGTAACTTGCATTTCTAGGACCCTCATAATACACCACCGTGACTCCCATTCTGGTTTCTTCTGGACTTCATATTTATGGCGGACCTAGCCCGTTTTGTTCGCACAAAGCCCTTTAATTCTCCCCGTCACTGTTTGTAATTAAAGAATGAAGCAAATTAAGGGAGGACAATTAAGGAGCAAGAACTGCAGCTTTTTCCTGATCCCTGAGAGAGAGTGGGTGTGAGAGGGGAATGCCTCCGAATTACAATTATAACCGAGCGTCACCTAGCTAGGTTTCTTCCATTAGATTGCAGTCTCCATGAATTTGGCCCGCCCTGTCCCTTTATTCGGACCTCCAAAACACAGACAGCAAAGCGGCCACCATCAGGATCATAGGACATGTGGGTGCCCCACATGAAACCTTTCGCAAACAAGGATGAAGGGTCCGATGGGGCGGAGTAAATCCTCACAACCGACCACGTCTCTCAAGAATCTCCTCGGAGTTTGTTTTGTTTGTTTCCATTAATTGTCGGATCGAGCCTGCTCGAAAAGATGAGCTTGGAAATGCGGCCCTACCACCTGGCTTTCCCATTGTCGGCCTTTTTATATTGTCTGCTAAAACTCTTGTTTCGCTTTTTTGGTGGCGAGGGTTCGAGGGAATGGGAGTGACTGCTCTGCTCGTTCGGCAGAACTGCCCCGCTCCGGTGTTTCATGTAGCCCCGCTCCCAAAATCTCTTCCTTTCAAAGCAGCAAACACAAGGAGGATACGGCCATGAATCAGACTGATGCCCAATCACACCACAAACAGTGGGTTGTGATGTGATCTTGGAGCTTTTAAACGAGATGCTGATCGATGGGTTCCACATGAGATGCCTGTGAGAACTGATGTCGAATTTCTTGTCTATAACAAAATAAATAAAAGCTGGTAATACCGTAAGGGTGGCACAGTTCAGCGATCTCATGCGTGACCAATGAAAGGCTTTTATAATTCATATTAACATAGAGATTTAAAAAAAAAAAAGAAAAAGAAAAAAACAATGCTGGGGTAAGCTTTTAAAAAAATTAATTACTCAAAATTGCCATTCGGTGCCTTTGTTCTTCAAATGGCATACAGTTGACGATACCAATTCAAAGGAAGCAACGAGAGATCGAGCACACTGCTAAGTGACTTATTAAGTGATATTTTCGAGTTATTAAGAATCTATTAGGGTAAGCGAGCAAGTTTCGTGGAATGAAAATCTATTTAAGCATTGCTTATATCGATTCAATACCTTTCTTCTCTAGAATTTCATGGGAAGAAAAAAAATCTTTTCACGAATATTTTTTCTTTCTTCTTGCAGATCAACATATAAACAAAATAAAACTTCTGAGTTTTTAGAAGACGTCAATATAGGTGGACCAACAAATCTGATTTCTACGGAGTTATTCAGACAGATGCTAAAATATATTTTGAAAGGTAATCGTCCCACCGCTGCTAGAGCAGAAGGAGGTTGTAGGATGAGGAATCGAGGAAGATTCCCTTCCCACCTTTGGTATAGGCTAATATGGGAAATAAGAGAAATTTTATATCAATGTAAGCATCCTAGATGACTATCATAGCTTAACCGTGCATATTAATTTATTTAGTTAATAAATTCGAGCTAGGGAGATGCTTTTCTCCATATTCACACCAAAAAAAAAAAAAAAAAGTAAAAAATTTACCTTTAATTCTCTTCCAACATGAAATAAATTCCTGATGTCATTTACTCACGACTCCACAGCGAGGAAATAACAGCCATGTCTAAGCGAAGTTCTTTTCTCTCTGAGAATCAATCACTTGTCTTCGTAGACGGGAAGGGGTCTTGGTATCAAAGACATTAATTTATTTGATGACTAAAACCTTCTTTGTAAAATATGGATGGAGGTATATTTCAAATAATCGAGATCTTGAAAGAAGCAAATTGATTTTGCATATCATCGGAAGGTGAAATTCTCGAGGTGTTGGAAGCCACCTCGTAATCTGGAATGGAGTTCATTACATAGTTGGGAATGGAGGAAAAATTTTATTCTGAAAAGATAGTTGGTTTTGCGAAGCTTCTCTAAAACTCATGTTCCTATTATTTTATGCTCAATGCTCAAAGAAAAATGAAATAATGGCCGACTATTTTAATCCCCATCATGTCGATATAGAGAATAAGATCCCTAAGTCTACCTTCAAGAGAGTTATAGGATCAGTTGAATCTATGGAGATCACTATTTACATCAACAACTCTTACTAATAAAAATGATAAGATTGAATGGAGTCTAAGGATCAATTAAAGATGAATTTTTTATAAGCTTCTCTATATAACTTTGTTAATTTTAGAGGGGTGAAATGCAGATTTAGCTCCGTCTTATGAAACATCAAGGCTCCCCTAAAGAAAGTGCTTTTTGTGATTATGTTCGTAGAACAAAATCAACACTAGGCATGTTATTAGGAGTAAAATTGAGAAAAATCTAGAAGGCTGTATGCTGTGCCAAAATCTAATTGAAATAGTTGATCATTTATTTTATGATTGTCTCTTCTTTACTATCTTGTGGAGGGTGATCAATGATCAATTGAAAATTCTTCAATGTCATTGCAATTTTGCAGGCCTCTGCTAGTACTGGATTAGAACATATTTCTCCTTTGCCACCCAGCCTATAATCCTATCTCTCGTCGAGACAATCACTTGGAACAATTGAAAAGAGAGGAATGTAAAAACTTTTCTCAATAAATGCTTTTCTGTCAATTTCGCATGGATGCATCAGCATGTTTAACCTTTGATCTGATTTACATGAACAAAACTCAAGTCTAGAGCATGGAAAAATTCGGTCAAAAATCAAATATGTACCAGCTCTTGTTTAAGACCTCTGTCCTTGAATGTTGCTCTCATATTACAAGTTGTAGTAAGAGCTTTACAATTGCTGATCTATTTCATCCATCTGAAGCTTCATATTTTTTTATCTATGTAACGCGCCCGACTGTGGTTGATGATGGGTCTTTGTTTGTTCCTTTGCTCCCCTAACTTCTCTATACTTTTTTTTCACTCTATTCTTTTTATTCTTCCCACGTTTCACCCGGTAAATATCAGATTATTAAATAATTGCTGGGCGGCTTGGTACCTCCCTTGAACCTCAAAAAAAAACAGAATCAACTTCGTGCAGGGAAAGAAGCTTTTGACCGGTTCTTTAGGATATTCTCCTCTGCAAATGCGAACGGACGGAAGCTACCCGGCCTGTCCGTACGTGTGCAATGGGCTTGTTATCAGCTACTCGCTGCCCAGCCGGCCTTCCAAAAAGGAGCCTTCCCTCCATTTGACTACTGAATTTTATAAATCGATAGAACTACATAGTTATTTTTTTATAAATTAATAGAACTACCTTGCCTTCTCTGCAACTACCATTCTCCTGGAGTGCTTTTTGAATTTATGTATCTTCTTGTTGCAGGTGACTTCCGCATTTCCACAAGGCTCCACCTACAAAAACCATCTTACCCAATGCTTTTACATAATTTCGTTCGCCACAGAATGAACTGATACAACCTGAAGATTTATATTAGCGTCCGTAAATATAATACATCAACCATAGTGTCGAGCTTAGTTCGAAGACTGAAAAGAATCGCATATGCTTGTATCGATCTTGGCTTTGCCCCCAAGGCTCGGATCCATATTCGGAACATTACCTGAATCCTACATGTAAGGCACGGCCGTGCCAAGCTCTCGATGAGAAGGGCTGGCCTTTAGTTTCAATTACAGACATGAACGACCAATATCAGCAGTTCATGCTTCACCATGAGACTAGGAAGTAAAAACCATAGGGCCATATCTTCTGAACTTGGAACATGGGGAAATAGGGTTCCCATTCTGAAGGAATATAAATAATATCTCTCAGACTGAATGCACCAAATTCCTACGAATAACATCAATGTTTATTCAACCACTGAGGACCACAAAATATCAGAATCACAGCCATGCCAGTAACAATTGGCTTGATCCACATAGTGCATGCAGCAATACGATGAATGGAGATCAAACTTCCAGCCGCATCAACAGTCCTATTACCTCTGTTGAAAAGAATGAAAACATAGAAAGAAAATTGTTCTCGGTGGAAATAAATTGCTATGCAAGTTCCGATGTCAACAATTCTCCATCGAGGGCTGGACCAACTGGCTGCTGGAAGGCTGGGTTCACTGGAAACATCTCGCATTGAGCTATGTGTGCCATCAGTTGATCCAAGAGCACCAAAGATGCCATTGCTTCCACCATTGGAACAGCTGCCATAGAAGAACAAAATCCCAATAGACCAATCAAAGAGGACAAGCACAATTTGAGAAGGGTCATTAAGAATTGTTTCCTACTAAAAAAAGGGGGAATGAAATAATACCTCGAGGGACCACACAGGGATCATGCCGACCCCTTGCTATAAGCTCAGTTTCCTGTCTATCTCTGGTCACCGTATTCTGTTTCTTCTGCAGAGATCAATTACATATTGACAATCAAACACAGTATTAATCTGTCGATGCAGGAACAATTGATAAGGAAAACAAAAAAAGAAAATTTTATCTATAATAAAGTTGTTACATAGGACTACAACTACAACCATGCATTGGAATATTGTTTCTATACTTCAAGGACCTCAAGTGATCCATAAACAAGTCAATTTCTGGTAGTGAAATGAGGTGTTAGGTTTTCTACTGAATCTAGAGAATTCCACTTAACTGAAGCAACAAAAGGAACCGCTTATTATGGTAAAACTTTCCACACATTAGATAAGAAACAGTGCCAACAATGACAATTATATGCAGAGAGAACTGGCTCACCCCAATTGTAGAGGTTGGTTTAAAAGCTATTCTCATGTAGATGGTTTCTCCATTGGTTATCCCTCCCTGTATGCCACCTGATCGATTTGTTCTTGTTCGCATGTTTCCATTCTCATCCATATAGAACTCATCATTATGCTCACTTCCAGTCAAAAAGGTACCTGCATAGATTGGTTTTTGCTATGACGCCATTATAGAAGTTAACAGGACAATATGTTATCTTTGTTTCCATGAAGGATCAAACTGGCCACACGTCAAATTGGGTCATGAAACCAGACATTCAGGACATGGGTTGAGCCAACAAATTCAGATAAAATTTAATAGTACTACTGGTTTATGTTCACCAACCGGCAAATCCACTGCCGAACTCAAATCCTTTGGTTGCTGGCAGAGACAGTGCAGCTTTTGCCAAATCAGCTTCAAGTTTATCAAAGACCGGAGAACCTAGCCCCTGATACAATATGGTGAGAGCGGTTATTTAACTAATCCGAAAGGAAGTCATAAAACAATTTGGATACACCTATAAATGATTGGGAAAAAAAGAGAACAAGATTGGCAGAATAAACGGATATTTTTACTGATCCAAGTGCTATGGCATAAATGAGGAATAAATGGTACATCGATCAGAAGGGCTATAAGATTCGGGATTAGGCCATTAAACAATGGGAAATACTCACACGTGGAACATTTCTTGCAATGCATGTCACAACGCCACCAACAGAGTCCCCTTTGACTCGTATAGCATCAATGGCATCAATCATCTTCTGAGCATATTCTGGATCGGGACACCTAACTATGTTGCTCTCTATCTGGTCATATTTCACACACACAACTTATTTAATACAGCACAAAGGAGTCATGTAATGTTTAAAGGGGTCAAGAAACTACAAACCTGCTCCAAGGTCACGGTGCCATTATCAACCACCCCTTCTGGAAGTACAACTTTATGCACTTGAGAAACATATGCCAGAATCTGGAATCAACAAAAAGAACGCAGTCCAGCATGAAAAGCATATAGTATTTATAACTCGAAATCAGTTGTTTTAGTGTAGGTGATGCACAAGTCCACAATAGCAACAAACACATTTTATTCACAAATCTAACAGCATCCATGAGATAAGATCTTTCATTCTCTATTTTCTGTCCATATGAGAAGTAGGTGAGAACAAAGACAATTTAACAGGGAAATGAAAACTGTACTTAAGTTTATTCCATAAGACATTAGTAAGATACAGGCACATGTCAAGAGTAGAATCAGAATAATTTCAGGCATAGACATTGAATCTAAATCCATTGTATGTTCCTAAGTTCTATGATCCTAGGACAAAGATGGTGCCACAGGGATATTGAAGGTGCAGCAGAGCATGTCAACTGTATCTGGAGGGCATCTAATTATTCCCCATTGCTGAGAAAGAAATGGAACCACATATTTCAGAAGTTAATAAGAAACATTTGATGCACAAACAGACCTCAGTTCCTGATTTCATTTTCAGAATCTTTTTTGCAACAGCTCCAGCTGCAACTCTCCCAATGGTTTCTCTTGCTGATGATCTGCCACCTCCCTGCAGTTTCATTTCAGAATATCATAAACCATAGGCATTTGAAGATTAATGTTCAACCAAGCATCCCTGGAGTGTCAGCGAGTACCAATCTCTTAAGTGCCTAAAGCGAGAATATAATCTAGACATGGATTTTAATGCTATCTGTCCCCAGAAAGGTTGCTGAAAATCTGTAAAACATTTTTTTTCTAGAACACTGCTAAAACAAAAAAGGAAAAAGAAGACATTTTGGCCCCACATTCACACCTGAACCCCCTGATAATCACATAAAAATTGGGTTTGTGCCCTTGCCACAGACATTTTTCGGGAAGGTAGCAGCAGTCTTCTTATAATAAGGTAGCATCTGAAAGGAAATAGGATACCTGCACTGATCTTAAACCATATTTAAAATCATATGTTGCATCTGCATGAGAAGGCCTATATGCTAGTGACATTTCACTGTAATCCTGCAAGAATCCAAGGATTGAACAATTAGAAGTTGAAAAAAGAAAACAATATAAATTAGCAATCAAAGATATGCGCCCATTTCAGTTGGGTGCTTACATGTCCTCTCTGATCTGTATTTGGTACAAAAACATGGATTGGAGTTCCAGTAGTCATTCCTGCAAAAATGCATTGTGTATCAATCAACTTGATCAAATGATGCCAGAGCATGCTCATGGAAGGCCTGATTTTGTGTAGTGGCACCTAAACATGAGTACTGCAATGAAAGGAGGAAAAAATTATTTCACCTTCAGAGATTCCTGAAAGAATTCGGCATGTATCAGTCTCCTTCCTTGGTGTAGTTATTCTGCTTTGACCTGGCCTCCTGGGTACAAACATCATCTAAGTGAGGCTAAATGAAGCACACTGCAAAACTTTTGCCATCATATAAGATAAAAACAAACAAGACGTTTAGAAAATGGTATGCCAGTTAAGAATGAATTGTGAAAAATGCAAGTTTGGGGTCTGCTTGGAAAGTGCATGGAACCTTCTATCGAGTTCCACTTGCATATCAGCTTCAGAAAGAGGAATTCTTGGTGGGCATCCACTGATGATACATCCAACACCACCTCCATGAGATTCTCCATAAGTTGCCACTTTAAAGTAGTTGCCAAATACATTTCCAATTGCCTGCACCTCTGCTCTTTCAAGACACATCCATAATGTTAGATTTTGAACATTCAGGACTATGCCTACATAAATGGCAGATGATCATAATACACAAACATTGGAGGCATAAAATGCCTATCTTGAAGGAATGACAAATGCAACTGATAGAAAGCCACATAATTTTTGATGAAACACTTACATGAAGGGAAAGCATGAAAACATCACCTAGACATGGATGTATCCATATGAAACTTGGTGATCGTTAAACTTTGAATATCACTTCTGAAATATTCTATAGATTTTATCCACTTTTTAATGGCCTAGACATAGTTTCACTTTGTAGCATGAACATGACAGAACAACAGCCAAATTAATGGGAGAACCCCAAAGCCTTCACTGAAAAGTTATATTAGATAAGAACATTTGATGCTCGTGAAACCAGTGATATATGATATTGTAGAATATTATAAGAAACATATGATGTATTAGATAAAAATAAATAGGAGAAAAAACTTAGGAAAGCAATTGAGCTATATGAGGCCTCGTTGGAATTACAGTCAGCTCAGTAACACATAGGAAGGAGTGGAAGGAAAAGGGGTTGGTGCAGAAAATCATGTAGACAACACAATCTGCAATGTTTCTCTGAACAGAAGCTATGTCATCAAAATTACAGTCTAGAACTAAAATCCTCAGACAAGTGAAAAAGCATGGATATCACTCAAACAATACATAATTTAAACTAGATCATAAAGTTTGGATGAAGAATCAAAGATTTCAAATCATATAGTCAAAAAGTGCAAGCTTGTTTAACTTTGGAGAACCAAAAAAGAAAAAAGAAACAACGACTTGTTGAGATTGAGAGTATGGGGAAAACCAGCCTAGTTGAAGATACATACAGCTTAGCAATCTAATAAAATGACTAGAGAAAGCAGATTCTCTAGGGAAGGAGAAAACAATAGCAACTGAAAAGCTATAGAAGAAAATTCGTGCGCAAATGAAGAAAAAAGAACACGATAAACCAAAAGGACATTAGCATGCAAGTAATTCCTGATATTTGCATCCTTGAGTCATTATCATCAGAATCTGATCCTTGTCTTGGAGTATTTTATATTAAACCAGTGGAACAGGACCGACTCCAGCATCAAAAACCACTTGCTTTTCAAGCACTTCCTTCCCGAAATAATCCAGTTCTCCATTCTTTTTAATTCCTTTTCTTCTATTTTCACCGATGATATCATTGTTTTTTTTTTTTTTTTTTTCCGATCTTAAAGCCTTACATCGGTGTTCGTGTCTAACAGGATAGAATATCCTCGTGTCATGTATCTAATCCATCTATATGATCGCTTTAATCGGTTTGGTACATGATCCTCCAGTAATTTTGAACAGGCATATAATTTCAAGCAAGCAAGACAAGAGCTTTTACCTTTTTCTATCATTTTTATCCACGTTTTTTTTTCATTCCTATCCTTTTTTTATCTTAAGATTTTTTTTCAAAAAAAAAAAAAATCAATGAGTTTCATAGTGTAGACGAAAACGGCAATGATATACATCATCATCAACATTATCATCATCAAAAACTCGGGAAAAAAAAAATCAGGCATATTCGGTGTAGATTGTGATAAAACCAGAAAGTAAAAGGAAGGAATCGAGGGGATCTCCAGGCAGACCTAGCCTTCGAGGAGGGCGGCTCCGCCGTTGGATGGAGATCTGGACGGACAGCCCGCGGATATCAGAAGGTCGGAACCCGAGGCCGGGGACGCCGTCGTCTCTAGGGCCTTTGAGAAAGGGTTTCGAAACCAGTGACGACGCCATCGCTCCCCCTCTCCCTCTCTCACTCGCCTCTCCTTATGCCGTTGTTGGCCAGGAGAAGAAAGCTCTCTGGCCGTCTAGCGAGAGAGATCAGAGAATCTGATATGCCGACGGCAATACGTATATATACACACAATACCACCACCACCACCAGCCCACCTACCCCGAACCGAGATGTATCGGTTGGGTCTCCCAGCTTGCTTTTAACTCGGACCGCACAACGGAAGAATTTCTTCCATCGGGTTGGACCGCTTTCGTCTGCTTCTGCCGCACCCCACACCTGGAATATCATCATATCTAGGCGCCAGCCGTGTAAATCCCAATCCCGTTACAGTGACCGCTCCAACAATCATAACGCCGTTCTCCAAACCAAAAGAAGGCTTGTTGCACCGGGCATGAGTAAACTAATTAAACGGTCTCTTTTGCAAACTCCGGTTCAGTGTCTCAAGGCCGGTCCAAACAAGTAGGATCTGCCGCGTTGACCGACCAACCACACACCCACCCCCGCCGTGGGCTTTCTCCTTTCCTTCCCTCCCAACAACCCTCCAGGGCCACCAAACCATGCGACTTACCTACCAAATCCGTTTCACGTTTCCGAATTTACTTCCACACATTTAGTTCACTGTAAGTTTTTTCCATTTTGTTTTGTAAAGAGTAACCCGTAAGTCGACTTGTCTAGTTCACGTACCATGCTTTGGATTGAAGGAACTTCTTGATGACTCGAAATTGCATTTGTTTGTTAGTGTGTCTGTTGTGTGTGTGTCTATATATATATATATATATATATATATATATGTATAAAAGTTGGATGTGCTCCCGGCAAGGCTGCCACGGCTGTTTCACACAGATTCCTCCTAGCGGTATCAACCTCCCTATGCATTTTCACGTGGTATGATCTGAGTGTGCACATAATCCGCATCCGTAGCATTACTATAAAAATAATTACCACCTTAATTCTTTTTCAAATTTTATTTCATGCATATTTTTTTTTAATATTTAGTACTTGAATTAAAGTGATGCTTGTTGCTGCAAGGCTCCGAAGGAGAGACGACGATGTCAGTTTTGAACCGACTTAGAAAGCTGCTAAGGATCGAATTGATAAAGACAACGAATGGTCCCGCAAAAAAAATCTTAAAACCAATTAGGTACCTTCCAGCTTAAGACCCTCCAATGCTTAAGTCAGTTGAGATATTAAAAATGGATAGTAAAAATAGAAAAATAGAGAACAAAAAGTATGAATTGGAATGGAGAAAATTCAGATTCTCTTCAATGGGAGAATTGGAAAAAGCTCGACAAAATCTGGACTCTGTGAGTTCTGACTTATCTTCAAGAGAATACCCTGTCTCTTTTTATATAGAGGGAGTCTACTCAAGATATTAAGAAAGTTTGTTAAGCCATTATGAGTTTGCTAGATGATTATAGATAATCGTCTAGAATTTGTTATAAAAGAATGGCCAGCTGTAGGGAGATTGTGTATTATCATTCATCCACATGGATTATAACTATAGTATAACTGTAGCACAACCATAATATAGTTGGAAGATAATTAACTGGAAGCTTTATTGACTCGAAGAGTGAGTTCAACTAAGTCTGATGAGATCGGTCAAATCCGACGTCCCTTTTCTAGCGATCGACTAACATATCGGCAGGTCGGTAATAAGGCTGCAAATGGGTCAGCTTGATCTGTGATCCGACCCGATTAAACCTGATCCAAATCCATTTAAAAGATCCATGGAGTCAGATCGGATTCAAAAATTGGACCCATTCATTTTTCCGGATCGGGTTTGAATTTTCTGAATTTGGATCCGACTCAACCCGACTTGATCCGTGGAGACTTTTGAGTTAATTTGGATCTTTAGATATATGATCCGATCCGATCCGAACCGATCCAGATCCAAATATATAAGATCCGAATTCAATTAGAGTGACTCACCCAAATAAGAATTTGGGCTTGGGCAAAAGAGTGACTCACCTAAATTGTTTTTTGCTTAAACCTCTTACTAAAATCTTTAATATTGTCACACTGCCACAAGATCATTAATTCACTGCACAAGAAATACCATTCTCACAGCTAACCTCAGAACTTCTCTAAAAGTCCTTTCACAAACACAAAGTAAATTGGGGACACACCAACAGTTGTTCATAGTTAAAATATCCAGTTACTTATTTACTATTGTACGTTAGCATTGCCTTAGAGAATTGGATGGTATACAATATCCACTATCAATGGGTGAAGTGAGAAGACGTGGGAGAGGAGGAGAGAAGAGAATATCTATATGGAAAGATAGACATGGCCGTGTTATTTTGTTGTCGGCGTGACCACTAATTCTACTTTGTGTAGATTTTTAAACCCGTGATCTGATCCGATCCGAATTGGATCCGAACCAGACCCGTATTTCATAGATTGAGATCGGATTATATATGGATCCAACCCAATCCGAATGATCCAATGGATCAATAAATTCAGCCATGGATCCGATCCGATCCGTCCTGATTTTTTATCGAGATGAGTATGGATCCAATATCAAGACCTGATCAAGAAATCGGATCGGGTCGGGATCACTCAGGATCCGGTTCGACCCGACCTATTTGCAGGCCTAGTCGGTAATAGCTCGATCTAGTCTAAAAGAATTCTGATAAATCTTCAGATCAATTGATGTGATATGGTAATGTTTCACTTGCATGTTGGTAGCACGCCGATCTTAATTAATACTACCATATGGTCAGATGTTGGTTAGGTGCACCAACAATGCTAGTACTTATTTGTTTCCTTGTTTGTAATTGAGTTTCTCACCAGTAATTATCATGGTGTTCCCCATGATACTAATGTTTAGTATTTATGCTCATCACATCCCTTCGCTATTCTTCTGAATTATTCGTGGGTCCCTCTTCCCCACCTCATGATCCAAAGTATATCTCACGATGATACATGCACGGAGGCTAAGACTCTTTTATATCGCAACAAATAGTAAGGTGTCACGCCCCCGACCCGAGATTTGTAAATCGAGGGTCGCGGCAACCGCCGCATACTCATAGAAAACTCTTCCCATAAGCATGCAAGGCATCTTATCATGCTATCCTAAAACAACAGCGGAATAATTATTCAATAATTTAAATCCAAAACATAACGACCTAAATTTTCTTTTCTCTTTAATATCTCAATAAATTCAACAATAATTCAAAGGCTTTGCATCAAATTCAATAAGCCTTCCAACCTAAAATAAAAATACGAAGATTCTGCTTCTGATCACTCCTCTATTCATATCTTGTATCATCTTAATTCCTCAACATCTGTAAAAATAGTAAAATAAGAGGTAATGAGCTAGACAGCCCAGTAAGCAACGATCACTTCTCAACAGATTTCATCAGGCATATAAGTAAATAATCATTTATAGAAAATAAGCATATAGAGTTCATCAATTCGAAATCAATTTCAATTATGCAATATAATTCATGCCAAATTCATTTCTTTTTTTTCGAAATTTCAAGTTTCTTTCGGAATTTCAATTTCTTTTGTTCTTCAATTTCTTTTCGTCAACCATGAGCTATGACCACATTATCCCTGTGGCAGGGTCATAATACCGCGTATCTGCTTGCGGTGGGCTGCGAATCATCTGGCAGCCAAGTCCTTTGGAACCGCTGGTCTAACTGGCGGTTTTGTCGCTGGTCTATCTGGCGACATGTCGCTGGTCTTACTGGCGACATAAATCCTCAGGACAGTCAATTGCCAACGTATATACCCCCGTTGGCGGGGTCCTCAACACAGTCAGGTTGTCAATTCTTATTGTTTCTTATATCATAATTCTTCATAAATTATGTTTCATATTCTAATTTCGATAATAAAACATATAATCATGTAGTATCGAAATCAATCAATATAATGCATCATGAAATCAATATATTCAATCATGCTTCATCATAACATTTCAAATAAGATATTTTCATAACAAAAATACCATTCATCCAATTCATGCATCGTTTCATAAATCATATCAGAAGAATACACTATAATTTGCCGATGAATCTAGAAAAGGTGAAACATTACTTACCTCGAACGCATTCCAATAAATCCATAAAATTCTATAAATTTTCTTCCAAAAATTCTGTTCGTAGATCATATCGCGATATCCCATGATCAAATATCCACAATCCTATACAGAATCAATTTGAATAATTAGAAAGAATACGAATTCTATATTTCAACGGTTTAGATTGGATCTGATCATCTAATTTCATCTAATCAAAATCTAATTAGGACCTAAACGATCAAAGTTTGACTATCAGATCAAATCGGATTCGAAGTGATAGGACCAAGGTTTCTTCATCGATTTCATAAAATCAAGTGGAGAGAGAAAATCAGAGGAGAGAGAATTCATGAGGTACAATTCGAATTGATCAGGTGACACAATCCAACATTACGATGGGTCCAATATCTCGATTGGTGAAATCAATGTGATCAAATCAAGTCATGGCTAGATCGAAAATCATGGATGATCAAATCTAAAGATTTATGGTCTGATTAGAGTGGGTGCCAGTACACTGTCTGATAATCATGGATCAAGGTTCTTCATTAGAATCAGATCAGACTTATTAAAAAAAATTTCTTCATTCACTAACCTTCTTTTTTAGAGAGAGAATCAATCAAGAGAGAGAATATTTTAGAGAGAGAAAATTTTAGAGAGAGAAAATTCTAGAGAGAGAAAACTCATCTTGAATTCTTCAGACAATATGATTCAACAAATTCGATCGATCAGATCAAATCATGCTAAGATTATCATGTGGACAATTCAATAAGATCATGAGAAATAAAATCTAAAAATACTTGATCTGATCAAAGTGGATGTCGGTGTACCGTCCGACGATCACGGATCAAAAATTCATCACGAGGATCATTTAAATTCATCATCATTCTTCTCAAAATTCTAGAAATCTTAGGAGAGATAATCTAGAGAGAGAATTTTAGAGAGAGAAAGTAGAGAAAGAAAATCCAATTCTAGAGAGAGAAAAATACTAATTCAAGTTGAAGAGAGAGAGGGAAGAGAGAGAAACTCTCTTTCTCATATTTTATTATTTATCTCATTATTTATTAATTAATTTTATTTTTCTCTTTCTTCTTTTCTTTCTTTCTCTCTTTTTTTTTTTCTTCATGGAAGAGAGAGAAGAGAAAATCCTATTTATTATTATTATATTATTATTATTTTATTTTTATTTTTTTTTTCTTTTTTCTTTTTCTTTTTCTTTTCTTTTTCTTCTTTTTCTTTTCTTTTTTTCTTTTTTTTTTCTTTTCTTTTTTTCTTTTCTTTTTCTTTTTCTTTTCCTTCTTCTTCTTCTTCTTTTCTTCCCGGGCTTTCATTGGGCCGAAACAGGGGACCTAGAGGTCCCCGTGCCTTGATCGGTCGATCACGGCCATCTTATGGCCGGAGGTGGCCGACGGCAACGGCCGACTCTCTCGGGTTCGGAGAGACCAGGGCCGGCGGTCGGCGTGACCGTCGGCGCCGGAAAATCAGAGGAAAGAGGCGGCGAACAGGGGGGTTTCTTTCTCCAACTAAATCCGGCGACACCCGTCGCCGGCCATCGTGCACACAGGCACGGGAAAGAAGGGAGAGAAGAGAGGGAGAGGAGGGAGACCTTACCACAACCTCCGGTGACCCCCACCGGCGAGAAATCGCGGCGAACACGGGTCGAGGAGTCGCAGCTTCAAACGGGAAAATCGGAGAAAAATCTCCGGCAATCGATGGCGATGGAAGGGTCTACCCATAGAGGAGAGGGGAAGGGTTCTTATAGAGCTCGTCCTAGGGTCTTTCAATGGCCCTAGGACTCCGATTCTTGATCGGAGAAGAGGAAGACTCCGATCGGGAGTCTTCCTGCTCTGTTTTTCTTTTTTTTTTTTTTTTGTTTTAGGCTTAGGATTCGTTGCTTGGGCCAGGCCTCACATTCTTCCCCTCTAAAAGAAATTTCATCCTCGAAATTTTTCCTTGCTTGAGTCTTCATAGTTTCTTATTTGAATCTCATCCATAAATATTTTAATTATTGATATAAATTCATTCTTAAATCATTTCATAAGAAAAAAAATTGGTACATCAAATATTGATATGATACGGACCTATTCATTTTCTTATTCATCAAGATCAACATCTCAAAGATTTTCAATATTTCAAGATTTCAAAATTATGATCTCATTTCCTGTAAAAATTAATGTTCAATATCTCATAACTCAAATTAAAATCAAATCTATCTCTTGTGAATAGAAGAGGATCAATGTCTCTATTCTTGCATAAGAACTTCATTCATCATCATCATTCATTTTATTTCAAAATATTAATCACTCTTAATTTCAACCCATCATAAGATAGGAAATCATACTTCTATGAGTCATATGATGACATCCCAATCAATCAAAATTCAAAAATATTTTTTCTTATTCGTACTTTCAAAGGTTAAAGATTTATCATTTCAATCTCATTCTCGAGCTTTTGATATTTTAATTCTCGATACAACTTCATCATTAAGTCATTTCATAAAGATCAATATCATCATTATTGATTGAATCAATATCACTATTTCTAGTCATCGAAATTTTCTTACTCAAACCCTCAAACTCTTAAATATTCTAATTCTTGAAGTAAATTTTATCATTAAGTCATTCCATAATAAAAATCAGTAACTCAAAAATTGATCTAAATCAAAACTATATTTTTCTTATAATCAAAATCAATGTCTCTATTCTAAGTAAGTATATCAATTTTCTTTATCTAAACATTAACAACTCTTAATTAATCGATTCATTATCAAATTATGAATAACTCCATTCTATCTTTTGTAGAACAATCGTCAATATCAATAGATAACCTTAATCTTTTTCATTCAGTCGGAGAAATAATAATAATCAAAAGAGTTCAAACTTCAAATTTCATTATACTCTGGAGATAATTATTTGAGTATACTAATCTAAGATCAAAATCATCATTTGATAAACAATCTCAAATTCTTCTTAATAAATAAAGAATTATAAAATTTAATTCTAGAATAGAGAAAATTTATCTCTAAATATTCTAAATCTAAAATCAAAAATCAAAGGTCCACTCATCCTAGAATTAGGATGCTAATTATTTTTGTAGCATAGTAGGTGGAAGCACTACTTTTAAAAGTCACATTAGGATATCTAAAATGATTCAAAATTTTAAAATATTATTCTTTCTAATGTCAATAAATTTTCTTGCATCAAACCATATCATCTATCACAATTCTTTGACTCAAAGAATCAAGATTCCTGACTTACTCAAAGTAATCCAAATTACCATGCTTCCGCTGCGCACTCTGATCTAACAGTCAAAATTTCTTAGCTTCACCAAAAAAGTTTGATCAAATTATTTTTTTACCTTATCAATAGAAAAGATCTAAATTTCAAATTTCAATTGAAGTCAAAGATTAACTTTCGATTCTCATTCATACTTTTACTGGTGTACAAAAATTTTGATTAACCCTTGAGTCCAATATCATATTTAAAACCATCATATAGATTTACTATAATCAATATGAATCAAATCTTAATTCTCATATCACTTCAATTCGATAATTTTCAAACCAAAAATCTTTATAAGTCAAATCAACGAGAAAATCCTTCGATGCTCCACCAAATTTGGACATAATCAGAATATATATGGATTTCAAATCATTATATTTTTTCTTCCTAAAATTTCTATCATCAGGATCTTCAATATCTATTAAATATCCTTTCATAACAATTATACAAGCTTCAAAAAAATCAAATCTCCATTTAATAGTAGATTCAATTAGGAACCTCGTTAACAAAAGCAAAGGAACTCCATATCAATTCTTAAATCCAAAATTTTTAAATTGTAAATTCACATGGATCTCTTAATCTGAGATAAATATAAATCATATCTTTTATCTTAATCTGAAGATATCAATTTTTCATTAACAACCTCAACAATAATATCAGAAAATCTCTTGATCAACTTAGATACGAAATCTTTAAATTGAAATTTCATACACATTATGTAGTCTCTAAGAGACATAATAAGATTTATTATCTAGATCTAAGGATGATGATTAAAGATTCCGGTACGATGAATATTCTACAACCTCATAATCGATTTCATCAATAAAAAAATAGGCTTCTTTGCAATATCTCCAAATACGCCTTCATCCTAATATGCCATTTTATATATGATCCACATACCAAGTTCACTTTCGATAAATATTCCAATCAAGGACCATAAAAAAAAAAATTTTCTTAGCCCATTCTGGAACAATATTTTATCGTCAAATCTTTATCTTGCCAATAATAGTCAACTTCTCAACTAGAAGTAATATCATAGTATTATTTTCACATCGAATTTGAACTTACGATTCACTTGAATAACCAATGATCAAATTAATAACCACAATGCATAATAAAATTTTATGTCAATCCTTTTGTGATTACTTTCGATCAAGATCTAACTAATCATATCATGATCAATAGATCATCCATCATATTTTAAATTCTATATGTCATAATCTCTTGCGATCTTTTTATACATAATCTCAATGTTTAATCAAAATTTTTAAATATTTCTCCCACTACAATCATTAAAGATCTACACTATAATGTCCCTGGTGTCTATCCACTTACACCCATTCTATATCTGATTCTATGTTTCATAATTCATCTAACCTGGCTCTGATACCATATTAATTGTCACGCCCCCGACCCGAGATTTGTGAATCGAGGGTCGCGGCAACCGCCGCATACTCATAGAAAACTCTTCCCATAAGCATGCAAGGCATCTTATCATGCTATCCTAAAACAACAGTGGAATAATTATTCAATAATTTAAATCCAAAACATAATGACCTAAATTTTTTTTTCTCTTTAATATCTCAATAAATTCAACAATAATTCAAAGGCTTTGCATCAAATTCAATAAGCCTTCCAACCTAAAATAAAAATACGAAGATTCTGCTTCTGATCACTCCTCTATTCATATCTTGTATCATCTTAATTCCTCAACATCTGTAAAAATAGTAAAATAAGAGGTAATGAGCTAGACAGCCCAGTAAGCAACGATCACTTCTCAACAGATTTCATCAGGCATATAAGTAAATAATCATTTATAGAAAATAAGCATATAGAGTTCATCAATTCGAAATCAATTTCAATTATGCAATATAATTCATGCCAAATTCATTTCTTTTTTTTCGAAATTTCAAGTTTCTTTCGGGATTTCAATTTCTTTTGTTCTTCAATTTCTTTTCGTCAACCATGAGCTATGACCACATTATCCCTGTGGCAGGGTCATAATACCGCGTATCTGCTTGCGGTGGGCTGCGAATCATCTGGCAGCCAAGTCCTTTGGAACCGCTGGTCTAACTGGCGGTTTTGTCGCTGGTCTATCTGGCGACATGTCGTTGGTCTTACTGGCGACATAAATCCTCAGGACAGTCAATTGCCAACGTATATGCCCCCGTTGGCGGGGTCCTCAACACAGTCAGGTTGTCAATTCTTATTGTTTCTTATATCATAATTCTTCATAAATCATGTTTCATATTCTAATTTCGATAATAAAATATATAATCATGTAGTATCGAAATCAATCAATATAATGCATCATGAAATCAATATATTCAATCATGCTTCATCATAACATTTCAAATAAGATATTTTCATAACAAAAATACCATTCATCCAATTCATGCATCGTTTCATAAATCATATCAGAAGAATACACTATAATTTGCCGATGAATCTAGAAAAGGTGAAACATTACTTACCTCGAACGTATTCCAATAAATCCATAAAATTCTATAAATTTTCTTCCAAAAATTCTGTTCGTAGATCATATCGCGATATCCCATGATCAAATATCCACAATCCTATACAGAATCAATTTGAATAATTAGAAAGAATACGAATTCTATATTTCAACGGTTTAGATTGGATCCGATCATCTAATTTCATCTAATCAAAATCTAATTAGGACCTAAACGATCCAAAGTTTGACTATCAGATCAAATCGGATTCGAAGTGATAGGATCAAAGTTTCTTCATCGATTTCATAAAATCAAGTGGAGAGAGAAAATCAGAGGAGAGAGAATTCATGAGGTACAATTCGAATTGATCAGGTGACACAATCCAACATTACGATGGGTCCAATATCTCGATTGGTGAAATCAATGTGATCAAATCAAGTCATGGCTAGATCGGAAATCATGGATGATCAAATCTAAAGATTTATGGTCTGATTAGAGTGGGTGCCAGTACGCTGTCTGACAATCATGGATCAAGGTTCTTCATTAGAATCAGATCAGACTTATTAAAAAAAATTTCTTCATTCACTAACCTTTTTTTTTAGAGAGAGAATCAATCAAGAGAGAGAATATTTTAGAGAGAGAAAATTCTAGACAGAGAAAACTCATCTTGAATTCTTCAGACAATATGATTCAACAAATTCGATCGATCAGATCAAATCATGCTAAGATTATCATGTGGACAATTCAATAAGATCATGAGAAATAAAATCTAAAAATACTTGATCTGATCAAAGTGGATGTCGGTGTACCGTCCGACGATCACGGATCAAAAATCCATCACGAGGATCATTTAAATTCATCATCATTCTTCTCAAAATTCTAGAAATCTTAGGAGAGATAATCTAGAGAGAGAATTCTAGAGAGAGAAAGTAGAGAGAGAAAATCCAATTCTAGAGAGAAAAAAATACTAATTCAAGCTGAAGAGAGAGAGGGAAGAGAGAGAAACTCTCTTTCTCATATTTTATTATTTATCTCATTATTTATTAATTAATTTTATTTTTCTCTTTCTTCTTTTCTTTCTTTCTCTCTTTTTTTTTTTTCTTCATGGAAGAGAGAGAAGAGAAAATCCTATTTATTATTATTATTTTATTTTTCTTTTTTTTTTCTTTTTTCCTTTTCTTTTTCTTTTCTTTTTCTTCTTTTTCTTTTCTTTTTTTTTTTTTTTTTTTCTTTTCTTTTTTTCTTTTCTTTTTCTTTTTCTTTTCCTTCTTCTTCTTCTTCTTTTCTTCCCGGGCTTTCATTGGGCCGAAACAGGGGACCTAGAGGTCCCCGTGCCTTGATCGGTCGATCACGGCCATCTTATGGCCGGAGGTGGCCGACGGCAACGGCCGACTCTCCCGGGTTCGGAGAGACCAGGGCCGGCGGTCAGCGTGACCGTCGGCGCCGGAAAATCAGAGGAAAGAGGCGGCGAACAGGGGGGTTTCTTTCTCCAACTAAATCCGGCGACACCCGTCGCCGGCCATCGTGCACACAGGCACGGGAAAGAAGGGAGAGAAGAGAGGGAGAGGAGGGAGACCTTACCACAACCTCCGGTGACCCCCACCGGCGAGAAATCGCGGCGAACACGGGTCGAGGAGTCGCGGCTTCAAACGGGAAAATCGGAGAAAAATCTCCGGCAATCGACGGCGATGGAAGGGTCTACCCATAGAGGAGAGGGGAAGGGTTCTTATAGAGCTCGTCCTAGGGTCTTTCAATGGCCCTAGGACTCCGATTCTTGATCGGAGAAGAGGAAGACTCCGATCGGGAGTCTTCCTGCTCTGTTTTTCTTTTTTTTTTTTTTTTTTTTGTTTTGGGCTTAGGATTCGTTGCTTGGGCCAGGCCTCACATAAGGTATAATGAACTTTATATTAATGATGTGTTATTGGCCAAAGAGGAATCTTTCTTTTGTCATACTTTCGGGATGAATCATTCTTCAAAGGAATGTTTGGCAAATGAATTTTAGATGCCTTACCATACAAAATAAAAAGGAGCTAGGAAATATGATTTTAAATAAAGATATTAAAATCATACTAACAACATTTATAATGATTTCAACTATGGTTTTAAATTCTATCAGATAAAAGTGTCCTGACTTTTTCATAAAATGGAATGTCTCGCTATCACGTCTCATTCCAATGGCGGTCACGATCATACATTCCAATAGGTATTCTATATCTTTCTCATCTTTTTTTTTTCTTCTTTCTTTTTTTTTTCTTGACCTCTAACTTTTTTTTCTTTTTCTTCTCCTTACTTTTCTTTTTTCATTTTTATTTTCTTATTTTTTCATTTCATTTCCTTTCTTCATCTTTCATTTTTTTTCCTTCTTTTATTTTTCTTCTTCTTTCCTCGTCTAAATGAATTTTGGAGTTCCAACTCCATTCCGATCCCACTTTTTCATAGGAATGAGATCGGATGACTGAGATACTTTTGATCTAATCAAGATATAAAATCTTAATTTCAGCCATCCTCCTAACATTATTGAGCTAATAATTTTAATATATATATATATATGAATTAAATAATACATTGAATTCAAAATTCTCTCATAATTCACTCTAAAAATAACTATATAGTTCAAAAATATATTATACTATTAAAAAAATAAAAAGATAATGATTTTTTTTTGTTAACTGTTATTAGAGCTGGCAAAATATGATACAATCCGATCCGTATTCGATCCGCCATAAACAGGTTTGAGTTTAAGCTAAACGGATTCGGATCATAAACAGATCGATCCATTTAACCCGTTTATTAATTGGGTCAGATATGAGTTTTAGATATCTGATCTGTTTAATCCATTTAATCTGTTTAATATTTAGGTTGGATTGAGTCAGATAACCCATTTAACCTGTTTAATCCATTTCTGATCCATTTAACCCGACTTGTTTAGCCTGTTTAATCTATTTAAGATCCGTTTAATCTGTTATAAACCTATTTAACCTGTTTCTGACCCATTTAACTTGATCCGTTTAATCTTTTTAATCCGTTTAATCTAATTTGATCTATTTAATAAATGAGTTAAATGAGTCGGAACGGATTATCTGTTTGATAAACAGATCGGATTCAGATTTAAATTTTTGATCTATTTAATAAAGAAGTCAGATTTGAGTTAAATATTTTTTGATCTGATCCGTTTATGATCCGATCTATTTATGATTGATCCGACTCATTTGCCACTCCTATATGTTATTATTCATTATCATATATTTATAATAATTATTTATATAATAATAATAAAATAATATATATGTGCCAGGGAGATATCCCATATTGATAGGACAACCTTCTAATATATCACGTGTCAACTCTCCAATTTTTTTTTCCCGCGGTGCGTTATTTTCCCTTAGCTTCCTTCAAACCCCTCCGAGTCGCAGTCGCTTCCGTGGCCGCGGACGACGCTGCGCAGCAGCGCAGGGCTACAACGTGAATGCGGACACCATCATGGGGGAGATTGCGGCCACCGCGGGCGTGGAGAAGCTGATCCTGATGACGGACGAGGCGGGGATCCTGACGGACCGGAACGACCCGAGGAGCCTGGTGAAGGAGATGGACATCAGCGGGGCGAGAAGGATGGCGGAGGTTCTGGAGGCCGGCCAGGGGCTGTAGATCGCCGGAGACGCAGTTGTGGGAGAGATCGAGTACGCCAAGCCGGTACAGGTTGGAGAACTCGGCAGGCATCTCGCCGGAGAGATTGTTCCAGCTCAGGTTTAGGGCAATCTCTAGGGTCGGGATCTTTCCGAGGCTCCCCGGGATCTCGCCCGAAAGCGTGTTCTTGCTGAGATCCAGAAGCTGGAGCTCCGAGACTCGTCGGGATCTCACAGGAGAGCACGTTCTTGCTGAGGTCCAAAAGCTGGAACCTCGAGATCGAGCCAATCTCTAGCGGGATCTGGCCAGAGAACCGGTTCCCTCTGAGGATCAGCTTGGTGAGGCATCGAGAGGGGGGAGAGGTCATGAAGCCAAGAGAATTGAATGGAGTCTAAAGAGGAAGAGAGAGATGTGCCTTAATGGCACCGCCGCCTGCCAACGAGAGGAGGGTCATGTTAGCCCTGCTTGGACCAGCGACTGACGATCGACGACGTACGGTGACCAAGGACTCCTCGGGCTGGAACAAGGCAGAAAGGGAAGCGTAGACGATTGCTGGGGTTTTGTGTGTCTCCGTTGATTTGGGGAGAGATCTGACCCTTTTTTTTTTTTCTTTTTCCGTCTTGCCTTCCTTTCCGTTGACTTTTCCCATGTTTTCCCTGTTTTTCCTCTGTTTTCCCGCCCTCCGGAGTCCCAATCGGGTGGGAGGCTTGGAGCGGCCGAAAGGGATGCTTAGGCGATGGTTGCGATTTTGTGTTTGGTATTTCCTTACTTTTTTCCATTTTCGGGAGTCTCAATCGTCGGGTGGGAGGTTTGGAGCGGCTGAAAGGGAAGCTTAGACGATTGCTGGGGTTTTGTGTTGGGTATTTCCTTTCTTTTTTCCCTGAACCAAGATTCAAGCTCAAATTTATTTTAGTTAAATTTAGGATTATCAGGATTGTAAATTAGGATCATGTTTGCCTTGCATTAGAATTAAGCTTGGATTATTAGAAAATAAATCAAGCTTAATCTTAGAGTTATAACTCAAAATTAATTTCAAGGCTTGGCTCAATTATATCTCTAATTAAATCTTTATTTATTTATATTGTTGCTACAAGACTCAAAATCTAAAGTGGAATGGATCGATTAGAGTGAAGATGGACCGGAGTAATCCTTGTGACTTGATGGAAACTCCTCCGGTCTACAAAATTAGTCAAAAAATTGGATGAAAATTTTCAGATTCTTGACCCTCTGATGCTTAAGGCAGTTCAAGTCTTGAGAACAGAAGTGGAAAAAAATGGAAGAGCAAGAGAGATTGAGTAGAACTGAAGGAGAATTGAAAAGAAGCTAAGAATCTGGCTTAATTTTCTACGAACAGAATCTTCTCTAGTTTCAAAGAGCAGAACTTATTGATAAAGGATCTCTAACTCTCTATTTATAGAGGGACTGAGGAGGTCGTTCCAGAGTTTATTAGGCCGTTAAAGGAGTTTGTTAAGTAGTTAGAGAGTCACCTATAAGTAAGCTGGTGCACAGCTGTGTATATGAGCTAGAAATGAGATCGTGGCCAGCTATGGCATGGTTGAGAAAGCCATCACGGACGTTTATAAAACGATTAAATCTGTCATTATAATAGTTCACCTCGGTAGACGATCGGAATGAAATAGAAATATCATAACATTCATCCCGGATGGTGAAGCATTGAGGTTCAGATTAGTAAATACCTGATCTGAATATTTTTTTGTTAGCTGAGATATCTTCCGGATAGAATGCAAGGACGTCCTTCATTCAGGTTGGTAAAAATTCGAGCTGAATCTGCTAACCAATCAATCGATCTGCTGGGACCTACTACTTTCATATTGACGTCTCTTTGATCTCATATGGTCATGCCACATATCTTGAGGCTGGTTTAATGCACCAACACTTTGCCTTCTATTTTTTATGTCCGAGATGATAATTTTCTGATCGGACTAGGAAGTAAAAATATCTTCATAAGATTAGATTTTTACCAATTTGGGAGGCATTTGACATAAAGGCTGGATTTTACTGGTCAAGAGATCTTATTTCCAAGTTAGAATTTTTGGTCTGATCTTTTACTGATTAGGGAATCTTATCTCCGTGTTTGAATTTTTTATCCAGCTTTAACCGATCAGGAGATCTTATCTCCACATTTGACTTTTAGTGCGGTTTTTCATCAATCAGGAGATCTTATCTCTGCATTTGAATTTTCGACCTAACTTTAATCGATCGGGAGATCTTATCTCCAAACTTGCTTTTGGATCGACCTTCATCGACTAGGAGATCTTATCTCCGTATTCGATTTTTGGTTCGATTTTTCACCGATCAAGAGATCTTATTTCCGTACTTGAATTTTTAATTCGATTTTCATCGATCAAAAAATCTTATCTCCATACTTGCATTTTTTATTCGATTTTCACCGATCAGAAGATCTTATCTTCATATTTTATCTTGAGACTTTTCGGATTGGTATTGCTGATATTTGGAATAAATGCACCGTACCTCGAGAGCATAAAAATTAATTACTTGATTGAAAATGAAGAGACCTGACCTTTCAAAAAATGATCCGTCAAATCTTCTACTATCATTGCTTGGACAGATGGTTTGAAATATCAAATAAGAGTGCACCATCTGTTAACATCTAATTGGCTTATCAGTTTAGGCACGGATCAGTTTATCGTGGCTGAATCTGGGAGGAGGTGTGTTTAACCATCGTCTAACCAAGCGCTGGATTAACGTCAGGTGTCACAAATCAGCAAGGAGACCAGCCAATTCAAACCATCGGTTCACCTATAAAAGGATTTTGCCCTCCGATCACTATTCATTTCTGCTGTTACCATGCGAATGTGCTGCCAAACTATTTCTAGAAGTCTCCCTATGTTGAGCGGCCGTCGGAAATAGTGAGAAGCTTCGTCAGAGTGAGAGGAAGGGATTCCACTCTCATCTTTTGAGAGGATTTCATCTATTTCTCTTATATATTGATCTTCTCTCATTTGCTCTCTTTCAGTCGTAAGGTAGCCTTTCTTTCTCTTTTGATTCTTTTCATTCCTCCTCTACATTTTTTCTCGAGAAACATGTCCAAGATGGATAGAAAAGGGATAGAGACCGTAGGCGACTCATAGATTAGGTCGATTCAGCCCTTACTAGCCATTGAGGTAGAAAATCTACCCTAGGAGGATCCTGAAATCTGGGGAGGAGAGTTCGGATCATAGCACAGAATCTTCTATGCGTAGTCTCACGGACTACCTCGATGCAGAAATAAAAGGATCTATTTTGACTGAGGAGAACCTCCTAACCCTTAAGGACAAATATGACATACCCGATAAGTATAAAATGATAGTACCGGATCCAGAAGGTCAGGTATCTAAACTTCTTGAGGGTTGTATAGCTTTCTACAATGAGTTCCTTCAATCTGACCAACAATTTTCATTGCACCCCTTTTTTAGCAATGTCTTTGACTTCTATAGGGTCCATCCCACTCAGATAACTCCAAATGCAATTAGGATGATTTTGTATTCATAATCATGTGTAACTTTCTTTACATAGATCTTAGGATTTTTCTATTTAGATTCTTAGTCCTTTTGAAAAAGCATTCGAGTGGGAAGAATTGATGGTACTTCTCACCTCAGAAAAGTTATAAATTTGGACCCGACCTTCTCTCTTCAATTCTCGACTGGAAAGGCCATTTTTTCTTCATCCAGGCTCCTATTCCATGGAATTTTAGAATTTTCTGGGGATGTCCGGACACCAAACATAACTCCAATGATGAAATTCTCTCTGAGGATGAGATGGCTCATTCAACCTTGATTACTATCAAAACATCCATGTTATCCTCTCTGGTAAATGATCATGCATTGTATAATGTCAGTATCAGCCTGTACTCTCCTCGAGATAAGATCGAACTATTTTACTCTTTAACTTCTCCATTTCTTTTTTGTCTTCATTATTTTGAAACACATGCCTAATGCAGAAATGAAGTTCAATCCGATGAAGGTGGAGGATAGGAAAAGGAAGGACCAACCAAAACTATCTGCCACCATCCCCGCTCTGAAGAGAATCAAGGGTGCGGAACCTCCTGCCCAAGCGACATCCCGATCCTTTTCAGTAACCCCTTCTCCGACCAACTCGGGGAGAAACGAAGCCTCCCGAAGATCACAAAATTCTCCTCGAGCCCTATCACTGGAACCCCCACCTCACCAACCCATGGTGGTGAGGATCAAGAACAACGTCTGACCTATGCCGCCTTCCAAAGAGATCGGGCGCAAGCTGACCACAATCTTCGGGGTCCCGTCAAGCTCGTCCGAGGGGGATGTCGTGACAAGGATGTCACTCGTAAAGCGGCTCCGATTAGATTGAGATCTTCTCGAATCAATGATCCCGACCATCGACCTAGAGGCACATCAAAAAAATAAACTCGAGGAGATCGCCAACCATGGATTCAAGCAGCTCATGCATGTAAGTTTTTCTTTCTTTTCTTCTCTCTCTTTTTTTTTTCACTTCGATGAATGATTGATCTGAACCTTTGTCTTGCAAGCCATCGTCGACTTCAAGATCATGTATGAAAATATGACCTATCTGTTAAAGAATAAATTGGTCATGGTTGCCAATCTAATTATTCTCCAAGAGGAGTCCGAACTTGCTGCGGGACTCAAATATCAACTTGAAGAAAAGCTGAAGGCACTGAGGGAGAAAAATCAAAACCTACTGGATCTTCAACGAAAGATTAATAAACAGGAGAAAAAAAATTTTTGATTTGCATACTATCGTCAAGAAGAATAAGAAACTGGAGCTAAGGCTTAGAGAGGCAAAAAAGGCCAATAAGGCCCACGAGAAGGCCATAGAGGCCTTGAAGAGACAAGTTAAAAAGAAGAAAGATAAGGTGGCTAAGGTGGTGGAACTATACAAGACTTTCGAGGAGTTCGAAGATGAAGTATCCGAGAGCTCTGAGGGTGCATACGATTACACCTTTAGTCAGTACTGCAATTTGATCAAAAAATTATATCCCGAGGTAGATATCACCAAGGTCACTCCAAAGATGGCCGTCGAGATGGGCATTAAGGAGGATCTTGAGTCACCCCTTGAAGCGACAAAGGAGTCACGAAGGAATCTGATCTATCTCCTACTGAGACGAACACAACTGAAGCCATTACCGTGGAGCCCATATCCATGGTACCTCCAGCAAAAACTGAAGTCCTCGAGGCCAGCAAGAAACCATAGTCCACCCCAACCACAAAGCCTACTACCGCTGTTATTATTGGGAAGTCGGAGCAGACCAAGAAAGAATCAATCAAGAAAAGCTCCAATGCACCGATGATCATCCAGTAGCAATTTTCTTTCTACTCAGAATATACTGACCTGATACAGGTCTTCTTCTCTTTTTTTTTATTGTAGAACATGTAAATTCGATACGATTTTTTACTTCTATATTTTTTTTTATATTAATGCAAGAAATATTTTTTTCAAGCATCCTAATTTTGTTTGTATATTCTAGTGAATCTCATTGCTCGTCAGGATAAAATAACCACATATATCTTTATAATTTATTAAGACTGAAAAATGGTAACTTTAAATTCACCCATCATCAATCAACTAAAAATCAAGATTTGAACATACCTTTATTTATATGACTGCAGACAGATCAAGTTTTAAGATTCGATCTGGAGATCAATTTTTCAAAAGAATCCAAAGATAATCTTCCAAAGATAATGTTATTCTAGAGATCAATATAACATCATATCGGTTTGAAACTGATGTAAGATCCCTTCGGTCTCATGTTCAGCATAAGACTTGTCAGTCGATGAGGGAGATCAAGTCCTCCGTGGGTTTTTCGGACTGAAATCTGAATCAATACGTATGCCCTTCGGGGCTATACCGGACTAAAATTCGGGTTGATGCGTGCCCCTCGGGGCTTTATTGTATTGAAATTTGAATTAAATATTCATACCCTTTGAGGTTCTACCAGATCAAAATTCGGATTAACATGTGTGCCCTTCAGGGCTTTACTAGATCGAAATCTAGATTAAATATTCATGCACTTCTAGGCTTTATCGGATTGGAATCCAGATTGACATATGCCCTTCGAGGCTTTATCGGATCAAAATTCGGATTAACATGTATGCCTTTTGGAGATTTACTGAACTAAAATTCGGATTAACATTCATGCCCTTCGGGGCTTTACTGGATTGAAATCTGGATTGATGTGCATGCTCTTCGGGGCTTTACCGAATTGAAATCTGGGTTAAATATTCATGCCCCTCGGTCCTTTATCGAATCAGAATCTAAATAGACATTCATGCCCTTCGGGGCTTTATCGGATTGAAATTCGGGTTAACATGTGTGCCCTTCGGAGCTTTATTGGACTAGAATCCGGATTAATATTCATGCCCTTCGGAGCTCTATCGGATTGAAATTTGGGTTAACATGTGTGCCCTTCGGAGCTTTCTCAAATCAGAATCTTGATTAAATATTCATGCCCTTTGGGGTTCTACTGGATTGAAATCCAGATTGACATGTGTGCCCTTCATGGCTTTACTGGACTAAAATCTAGATTAAATATTCATCCCCTTCGGGCCTCTACCAAATCAGAATCCGGATTGACATGTGCCCTTTGGGGCTTTATCGAATCGAAATCTAGATTAACATGTGTGCCCTTCAGAACTTTATCGGACTGAAATCTAAATTAGCATTCATGCCCTTCAGGGTTTTATCAGACTAAAATTCGGATTAACATATGTGTTCTTCGAGACTTTATCAGACTGAAATCCAGATTAACATTCATGCCCTTTGAGATTTTATCGAACTGAAATTCGGATTGATGTGCATGTCCTTCGGAGCTTTATCGGATTGATATTCGGATTAAATATTCATGCCTTTCAGGGTTTTACCGAACCAAAATCCGAATTGACATTCATGCCCTTCAGGACTTTATCAGATTGGAATTTGGATTAACATGTGTGTCCTTTGAAGCTTTATCAGACTAAAATCTGGATTAATATTCATGCCCTTTGAAGTTTTATAGGATTGGAATCCAGATTAACATGTGTGCCCTTCGGAGTTTTATCAGACTGAAATTCGGATTAATATTCATACCCTTCAGGGCTCTATCAGATCGAAATTCAAATTAACACGTGTGCCCTTAGGAGCTTTATCGAATCAAAATTTGGATTAAATATTCATGCCTTTTGGGGCTCCATCAGATCAGAATCTAGATTGACATGTGCCCTTCGGAGCTTTATCAAACTGAAATCCGAATTAACGTGTGTGTCCTTCAAGGCTTTATTTAATTGGAATCCGGATTGATATGCATGCTCTTCGGGACTTTACCAGATTGAAATTCGGATTAAATATTCATGTCCTTCGGGGCTTTACCAAACCAAAAATTCGAATTGACATTCATGCCCTTCGGAGCTTTACCGAATTGAAATCTAGATTAACATGTGTGCTCTTTAGGGCTTTACTGGACTGAAATCCAGATTAATATTCATGCCCTTCAAGATTTTATCGGATTGAAATTTGGATTAACATGTGTGTCCTTCGAGGCTTTATTGGACTGAAATTCAGATTAATATTCATGCCCTTCGGGGCTTTATCGGATTGGAATCTAGGTTAACAATGTGTCCTTCAGGGCTTTACCAGATCGAAATCCGGTTTGACATGTGCCCTTTGGGGCTTTGCCAGATCGAAATCCAAATTAACATGTGCACCTTTTGGGGCTCTACCTCTTTAAGGACCGAATCTCGATAAATAGAAGGATATGACATATAAGAAAGAGCTCGTAAGAGTATTTTTATTAATAATATTTTCTTAGATTTTTAAAATTTTAATGCGGAGAATAACAGGCCCGTCTAAATTCTCAAGTTTATAGGTCTCTAGATGAATTACACCAGTGACTTGATAAGGTCCTTCCTAATTGGAAGCCAATTTATCTTGTTCAATAGGCTTTAAAGCTTTAGCTTGCCTCAGGATGAGGTCACCCTTCTAAAATGACTTCGATTTTACCCAGGCATTGTAATACTTAGCAATCCTCTGCTTATAGATCGTCATTCTGACATGGACTTATTCTCTCACTTCATCAAGAAGATCCAGATCGATCCTCAATCGGTCTGAATTGGTTACCTCATGAAAATTTCTGACTCTTATCAGATAATAGGCCAATCTCAATGGGGATCACCACTTCAGTCTTATAGGTGAACTTGAAAAAAATCTCTTCTATTGAAATTCGATATGTGGTTCGATATGCCCACAGTATACCCTGTAGCTCTTCAGCCTACAACCTTTTTGCATCAGTGAGCTTTGTTTTCAAATCTTGAAAGATAGTTCTATTAGTTACTTCAGCCTCGCCATTCGACTGTAGATGTCCAATAGAAGTAAGTCGGTGATCAATATAAAACTTGAAGCAAAATTCATTAAACTTGAGATTATCGAACTGTCGATCATTATTTGTGATGATGATCCAAGGTAAATCAAATCAGCATATTATAGATTTTTAGACAAAATCTTGCATCTTTTTCTATGTAATCTGGGCTGAAGGTTCTGTCTCTATTCATATTGTGAAATAGTCAATCACTACCATCAGAAATTTTTTTTGGCCTATCGTTATTGGGAAACGTCCTAATATATCCATCCTCCAAATTGCAAAAGGCCAAGAGATGGTAATAAAAATAAGCTTAGCAGCAGATTGATGTTGGATATTAGCGTACCTCTGGTATTGATCGCACTTGTTGACGAGATCAACTGCATCTTTTTGAATAGTTGGCCAGTAGTAATTTTGTCAGATTACTTTATAAGCAAGTGACATGCTCTCCAAATGATTTCCACATATCTCTTCATATATTTCTCGAAGTGCATAGTCAGCTTCATATGGTGTCAAGCATCAAAGTAAAAGAAGAGAATAAGACTTTTTATATAAGCGGTCTTTTTGAAGAACATACCATGGAGCTTGTCTTTTAATGCTTCTGATCTTGGTTGGATCATTAGCCAGAACTCCTTTAGATATGTAATCCATAAGGGAATCGATCCAACTCGGCTCATGATCGATCTAAAATGTAAAGGGCACCTTAATACTAGGCCTATCCAACTATTTAATCAGTATTTTTTGATTCAGTTTAGAAAGATCCGAAGTGGTGAGGTACGTTAGAGCGTCAGCCCAGACATTTTTCGATCTAAAAATTTAGATCATTTCAAGCTCTTCAAAATTTTTGGATAGCTTTATGATATTCTGTAGGTAACAGGCCATCGTGGGATCCTTGGTTTCAAATTAACCTCGGATTTGGCCGACAACAAGTTACGAGTCTGTGAAAATCTTTAATTTTTTGACTCCAAGCTCTTTTATCATTTTGAGATCCGCTGTTAGGGCTTCATATTCAGTACTATTATTGAAAGTGTTAAAATTGAACCTCAGGACCTGTTCAGTCATGAACCCTTCAGAACTAGTCAAAATCAAACCGGTGCCACTTTTCTGAGAATTCGAGGCTCCATCCATATATAGAACTCAGAATAAGTCATTACTTTTAGGACTTGTCGGGATTGACCCATCATCTGGGATAGTGCATTCTGCAATAAAATCAACTAGTATCTGGTCTTTGACTGCAGTTTGAGATCGGCACTGGATATCAAATTCATTAGTTTGATAGCCCATTTAACGATCCGACCTAAAGTATCAACCCTTTGTAATATCGATCTGAGTGATTGATCTATCAATACTGCAATAGTATGAGCTTGGAAGTCAAGCATGAGTCTCCGAACTATCACGAGTAAAGCATATATCATGTTTTCGATCTTTTTATATCAGATCTCTGCATCCCACAATAGTTTGCTTGTGTAGTAGATAGGCCTTTGAATGTCCATATCTTTTCAGATAAGAACCGAACTGACTACATAAGGTGAGACGAAAATATATATATATAGTTCTTTACCCTCGATCGGCTTAAAAAGAAGAGGTGGAGAGCCAAGATACTTCTTAAGATCCTTGAAGGTAGTCTAACATTCTTCTGTCCAGCTAAAATTTTTGATATTTTTTAATATTTTAAAGAATGAAAAGCATCTTTCAGCTGACCTGAAAATAAATTGACTGAGAGCTGCCACTCGTCCAGTGAGCTGCTGATTTCTTTGATAGAGGTCAGGTATTTTATTTCTAATAATGCTCTTAATCTTTTCAAAATTAGCTTCTATTCCTCTTTGATTAATGAGAAAGCCAAAAAATTTATCTGAGGCAACTTCGAAGACGTATTTGTTAGGATTGAGCTTCATTTGGTGCCTCCTAAGTTCTCCAAATGCTTCCTTCAGATCGACGATATATCGATTTTCTTCGATACTTTTTACTATCATGTCATCAACATAGACCTTCATATTTCGATCAATTTGTTATTTAAAAATTTTATTGATGAGGCGTTGGAATGTAGCACCTACATTTTTAAAATCAAAAGGCATCATTTTACAACAATACAAATCTCTTTCGATGACAAAGATAGTATTTTCTTCATCTTTTGGAGCTATTGGGATCTGATTATAGTCTGAGAAAGCATCCATAAAGCTGAGGAGCTTATGACTAGAGGTAGCGTCTATAAGCTGATCAATTTTTGACAGAAAAAAATTATCCTTCGGACAAGCTTTATTGAGATCTTTATAGTTAATGCATATCCTCCATTTGCCATTAGCCTTCTTAACCATAACACCATTGGCTATCTATTTCGGATAATGAGCTTTCCTGATGAATCTTGCTTTTAAAAGTTTGTCAACTTTCTCATCAACGAAATTTTTTTCTTCTGCTGAATCGATTTGAAATTTAGATCCATATTCAGTTTATGAACAATCACATCGGCAGGGATGCCATGTATGTCAGAGGCCAACCAAGCAAAGACGTCAGCATTTGCTCATAGAAACTTGATCATTTTCTCTCTTAAAGTGGGTTCAAGGTTTACACTGATCTAATCTATTTTTTCTAGATCATCTCTCAAAGAAATAACTTCAAATTTTTCTGCTGGTTCACCTTAGATTTTTTCAACCTCATCCAATGCATCGAGCACATCAACTGGCACAGTTTTCATCGGTTGATTTATTTTAGCAAAAATTATAAAATACTATCGAGCCACCATCTGATCGCCATATATTTCACCAACTCCTTTTTTAATCAGAAAACGCACCAACAGATGGTAAGTAGAGATAATGGCTTTGAGGACATTGAGACCAGATTGATCGAGGATAGCATTATAAGCAGATGAGACTTTAACTATCAGAAAAATGAGCTATACTGTTGACTGCCTTGGTTCCTATCCTACTATAATCGATAGAGTAATTTCTCCCTCGATTGCCATCGAATTTTTTGAGAACCCGACGAGGGGAAGTTGTCGAGCTAGATTTAATTTTGAAAAAATATCATAGAATAATACGTCAGCAGAGCTTCCATTATCAATAAGAACTCTTTTTACATCATATTTTGCTATTATCATAGAGACGACGATAGCATCATTATGAGGGGTTTGGATCTCCTTTAAATCATTTTCAGAAAAAGAAATAACATCTTCAGTTCTCTACTTTTTGGAAGATGGATCATCAGTGCCAGGTAGGACATCGGATATCATATTGATAACATCAGCAGTTAGTTATTGTGATCGTCAGAAGTTCCTTCTGCTGAAAGTCTGTATTCTCTGATTTTGATCGGTCTGACATATTTAACGAGGTAACCTCAGTGCACCAAGATTTCTATCTCATCTTATAGCTGTCTGCATTCCTCAGTATCATGACCATGATCTCTGTAAAAGTGGCAATACTTTTGTTTGTCTCTCTTCTCTAAAGAGGCCTTTAAAGGATCAAATCTTCAGATATATCTCTCTCCTTCAATTTTTATCAGAATCTGAGCTCAGAGAACAGTCAGAAAAATATAAGAAATAAAGCGTCAGGGTGAACTTTTTGACCTCAGATTTTTTTGAGATCAATTTGAATTTTCAGTCTGCTCATCATTCTTTCTCGATCATTTTTTTTCATTTTTTTTCTTCTTTGTCTGTCTTAAAATAGCTTCTTCCTCTTTGGCGTGGGCGTACTTATGCACCCGATCGAGCATCTCATCATAGGTATCTGAAAATTTTTTATTCAAAAAAAAAATCAGACGGTTACTTCAAAATCTCCTCTTTAAAGTAGATATGGTAACTGATTCATTAAAATTTTTTACTTCTAGAGTGGTCGCATTGAAATAAACCACGTACTTTCAGAGATCTTCTCCTTCTTGCTGTTAAACAAAGAAAAGATTATCTACGTGCCTCAAATGAGGTCTGTTAGTATCAAAGTAAGTGACGAACAGCCTCCCAAGATGCTCAAAAAAAGAGATGGATCTTTGTGGGAGTTCGAAAAATCAAATTCTCACCGCCTTCTTGAGGGTTGCAAGAAAAGCAATGTATAATAGTGCATCAAAAGTCCCTTGTAAAGTCATGAGAGCCCTATAATTCTCGATATGATCCATTGGATCAGTAGAGCTATCAAAAGATTCGATGGCGGATATTTTGAATTGGTTTGAAACTGGTTCACTCAAGATTTCATGAGAGAAAGGAGATCGAAGATTGAAACTATCTTTATTCTGAAGTCGACCTCCTATCTGGAGCTCCATCAAATATCTTTCAAGATCTAAGATCTTGATCTCCAGATCGTCTCCTCTTTGAACTTTCAAAGTATTGGGGACAGATTTGCTATCAGTCTCATCAATATGGTGTTCATCTTGATGGTCTGGTTAAGGGCTGTGCTGAGACAAAGTATTTGAGAGAGGAGCTTCTTTCGACGGTTGCTCTTTCTTTTAAAGCTGCTGAATAACTATTGTCAAGGCTTGGACTTGCTGCACAAAAAAACTGAATTGCTGAGGATCAATAGCAAGTAGTTACTGTGGTGGTACATCAAGCGCTCCTTTTGGAGCGAAGGGAGAGGGATGCTGAACTCGTGCTTTAACCATCTTTTCCATAAAAGAAATCAAAGAGATCCTTCCTCTAGCACCAATCTGTTGCTGCAAAGCTCAAAATCTAGAATGGAGTGGATCGAATAGAGTGAAGCTGGACTGGAGTGATCCTTACGACTTGGTGGGAACTCCTCCAATATACAAAATCAGTCAAAAAATTGGATGGAAATCCTTCGATTCTTGACCCTTCGATGCTTAAGTTAGTTCGAGCTTTGAGAGCAGGGATGGAAAAGAATGGAAGAGCAAGAGAGATTGAATAGAACCGAAAGAGAATTTGGTAGAAGCCAAGATCTGGCTTAATTTTCTACCAACAGAGTCTCTCCTAGCTTCAGAGAACAAAACTTACCGATGGAGGATCTCTGGCCCTTTATTTATAGAGGAGCTGAAGAGGCCATTACAAAATTTGTTAGATCATTAAAGGAGTTTGTTAGATAGTTAGAGAGCCACTTGTAAGTAAACTGATGCATAGCTGTACATATGAGTTGGACATGAGATCGTGGTCAGTTGTGGTTTGGTTGAGAAAATTATAGCGGATGTTTGTAGAACGATTAAGTCCGTCATTATAATAGTTCATCCCGATAGACGATCGAGATAAAATAGAGATGTCATAACATTCATCTTGGGTAGTGAGGTATCCGGGTTCAGGTCGGTAAATATCCAACCTGAATATTTCTTTGTTAGCTGAGATGTCATCCAGACAGAAGCAAGGTCGTCTTCATTCAGGTCGATAAAAAAATCCTAGCTGAATCTGCTAACCGATCAATTTGTCTGCTGGGATCTAGTGTTTTTAGATTGACGTCTCTTTAATCTCATATGATTATGCTACGTATCTCAAGGCTGGTTTAATGCACCAACATATATAATTTTGTCCGATAAGTAGGTGCCATTAGTGGAAAAAGAAGCCTGTGCATGTGGCATTCAACCAGTTGAACTTGATTTTTTCACCAAAATATTCTCATTAAACTAAAAAATTAACATTGTTTTATGTACCTTTTGAGCATCATCTCATTTTAACTAGGAATAAGATTACTTACTAATAACTTAAATAAAGCAATAATATGTATTTTATATAAATTCACTTATAAAGAAATCTCAAATCAATGTTATGGAATGTATACATAAATTAGATTCAAATGATATTATTTTAAAATCAGTAATTTCAATAGTTTTGTTCAAATTTGTTAACGAAATAATCTTCTCCTCATTGTCTTATGGGTGCCATGAATCCACATCCATTCGGACCTTTCAATCCTAGGCAAGTTTGATCAATGGAGATCAACTATTTGGTTATTGAATTGTGATCTACCACTGTCATTCAATGTAATACATGTTTCATTAGTGATATCAATCATCAATCTTCATATTGCATTGTAATAGGTTATTTGGTTTTATAGTTTGTTAGATGATGAGGTATGTAGACATACCAATTTTAAAGTAATTTATTTTAATATTTATTTTTATAGAAAAATATATAATTAATAAAATTAATTCATAACAAAATTAATTGTTCAAATGGCAGAATCAGCTGATACGGATCCGATTCCAAACTTTAAACCAATACTGCAAAAGGTTATGCATATGCTATAAAACAATTCATATATGCACAGACATATAAACATAATTTCTTCTTTTTTTTAAGAGTCTCAATTTTTTTTTTTATGTTACTTCTGAACTTTATACTGTGAATTCATACATCAGTATCGGCAAGATAAAATTCGAAAAAATAATTTTTTTTTTATTTATATCAAATAACTTATATTTTATTTTTGATATAGTATTTTTGATTTTTAAATTTATTAATATTAATAATATAAAAAAATATTATTATTATCAATCAAATCTCTACAGAGTGGGGGTTGAGTGCTAGTTATAAATATTATGGTAATAATAATTCGTGTGGAGAGTTGTTGTAATGGGATGGTGCGCTAATAAAATGGGATCATCAATGTCATGGTCGATATCGACTCATAAAAAGGGTTCCATGTAGGTTTTCCAATGGATAAAGCTGAGTCCAAAATGAGTAACGTATCATAGCTAAATATACGTGACAACCGCCCTATTTTAATAGGCTGGCACGTGATCCATTTTGAGGAGCAGAAAAATGTTGGGGAGGAGAGCGGCTTGCTCTTCAGAAAAATGGCCTCCCTATTGCATGCACCAGGTGCAATCGGACCGCCCAAATCCCAAGGTGAATAACACGCGGCGCAACCCGTTGTATTTCACCGATTCCCGATTGCGCGATCTCCACCGTGCACATGCTCCGGGAAATGTGCACCGCGATTTGCCCTGGTTCACTTGCATCTGGCGCATGAAATAATTTCTCGCCGGGTACGCAAAAACGCGCAGGATGACCGTACAGTTATTTTCCAATTCCTTGGTCAAGACTTCGCTGGGTCTCACGTGACCCATCTGACTACAACCAGACGCTGGCAACTGTTGCTAAACCTACACGAGCAAACGCACGCGGTGCACATCCTCACTCCATATGCAGCAAGATTTGTATATATGTGTCATGCTGGCAATCAGACTGGTTTGTGTTTTTAATAATTCATTAATGGACTCTGGATGCATGGATGATACATCAGGGGATCCTCAGGAGGAAGGGAACACCTATACATGGTTTCTGGAGGTGGGATTAGGAACCCTTGTGTCGACACTCTTCCTTCCCTCGAAGTCCTGGAAAATGAGTGGCCCGTTCCCGTTATAGTTGCCATTTTCCTCCATAGCATGGCGAACCGTACATGGATTGTTATCTCCATTAGAATAATTGAGATCTCTCGATGTAATCTTAGCCACCCATCATGCCAGATGGAAGGTTTAAATTTATTGAAAATATTTTAGGAAGTTCCTCTCTACCACCACACATCGTTTTTCTTCTTCTTTTTTTTTTTTCGGTAACACCACACGTCGTTTATCACATGAATTACGCAAGGTCCTACCAACGGACAACCATGTCGACGTTGGTCATATCCAAAACCAACGAGGATATCCAAAATAACTATAGTCTTCTTCCAAACGCCCTCTGCCATTTACACTGATCAAGGGCGTTTAATATCATCATACAAGATCTTCCACTTTGTTTTTATAGCTAGAGATTCTCTTATTTTTCCTTTCACTATTAAATCTTGTAACAAAATAAATGATCCATAAAACCGACTCTTGTTGGAATATGGCCTGCTCTCGTTCTCAACAACAATAAACCGAGCCAACAACTAATCCTCCATTTCACATGCATTCCCTTGTATTAGATTCCAAACTGAGAGATAAACTTACTGCCATTCACTCCAACCCCCAAATACAAGATCTTTTCTTGCCAAGCATGCATCATGGTTCATAAATCCATCTGCATCCTAAACCTTCAGCCAATAGCACCATCATCACTGAAGTCAGTAGGGTTCACGGGCCTTGCACAAACGAATGATAAAGAAACAGCCGATGCATCAATACACTTGCAAGAGTCAAGAATTAAGACTGCAGAGAAGTATATACTTTGTTCGATACAATGTATTCTTCACAACTGTTCCCCAAGGCAAACAGAGGTGCAGAATATACAACCACCGCAGTATGCAACATTACCCAGAGCGGTGAACCATTTTGGTCAGTCCTTGCATAACTGCGAAAATGCATTTCATATGCCACCACCTTCTGTTTATTGGACGTGACAGTTGAAAGGATAAGGCATCGATGTGCAAGTCGAGCAGATCATCACCGTGATTCGTGTTGCTCCTCCGCTACAGTGTTTACCTTAATCTCCAACAGTCTCTCCACTGGTTGCCTGCATATTGGGCAGCGGTTTGTTTGGAACCCTAGAACCTTTGCACATTCACTGCACATGCACTGCAATGAAAGCAAAAAAGGTATCAGTGACAGAGTTTAGATTTGTTCATGCAGGGTCGATATATGACACCAATGATGCTTCAAAAATTTGTGCCGTCGTAGTTCGATAGAAACATCGAAGTAAACTGGGTGATGCCCCTGCTGTCACACCCATCCACAGTTGAGAGGATGTTCTGAGTTCAGGTATTGGGAAATGCATCCCCAACTATTTGGACTTGCATGGTTCCCATGAAACGGGTACAACCCCACTCTCCCAAATCTCTCGACCTCAAAAGAAGAATAAAAAACAGAATAAGACGCATTGATGAGTCTAATTTAACAGTCAGGCAGTATCCAAACATTTTAAGCATCAAATACATCAAAGATCTAAAATTTAAGGATTTCATCTCCTTGAATTTTGAGGGATGTCACAGCATCCTGATGTGAAGCAGCACCTTTGGCTCATGAATGTTGAAACAGATGGCTAACATTTCGATGCTAATGTTGAAGGCAATCATGTAGATTCAAGAACAATGAAACATACCTTACAGCCCAGCAATTTTGAGGTTTAGAAAGGCACCCTATACAAAGCATCCTTGCACTTGGATGTCCAGCGCTACATCAGGCTTTTCCCATAGATAAAATATCTGAGAAAACTATGATGCAGATGAAAGCATCAACCAGGGAGATTGTTTGATGAACAAGAATAGAAGAAATAATGAATAAATTGAAAAGGGAAGAATGAAAGAAGAGAGGAATCATAAAACCCATGTGACTGGCTCTTAACCAGTGTGGTACCAAATACCTGCTGGGCCACTGGACAAAGCAACTTTGGGAAAGCGATAGGTTAGCCAAAGGGCTAAGAAGGTCAATATGCAAGTAAAAGACCAAAATAATGTGATTTATGGTCAAGCAACCAGAAAGCAACACTCCAAGTTTCCCCTGGTTCTGGATTAGATATAAAATTGCATCCAAGATTCACAATCTTGATACCAAATCCGATATGGGTGCCATATTGGTACAATGCTGGTATGCCTACTATAGGGGGTTGGTTCGGCATACCGACAACTGGTACGCCACCGTACTAAGTATCGATTTCGGGCTGGAATGTGGCACACGCGCTGATACTGCAAACCTTGTTGCATCCATCTCCAAGGCATAGACTAGATGCCAAAGAGCTAAATTCAAGGCATGGATGATCCTCACAAAGAAGATGAGTTAATCTACATTTTAAACTATGGTACAACCTCGCTTGCTGTTTTGTTGGTCTAATTCCTTTTTGTCAAGAACTAATCAAACAAATTGCTATTTTAAGGAACTCTGGTATCAATTGGAGCTTTGTCTAGGAGTTAAACTTAGAAAATAGAGAGTTGAAATCCTAGTTTTAGGGGAACAATACTACAACATTGAACAAAATTTTGAGTCACTTGATAGATTAGGCGTCCCAGTTGAAATCTAATGGATTGTTTTTACGAGAGCTCTAGTTTATGAATAGGAAAGAGGGGGCCATATAACTGTGTATACATGCATGCAACATAAACTAGTGATTATTTGATCAAATCCTGGTTATCTTAAAAACACTAGTGATTATTTGATCAAAACCATTTTGTCTGGTGCTACAAATCTACTTGATGCTAAAGGCTTTTCCAGTTTTACAATTTCTTCACTTCCTCTATCAAGTCCTTATAATTCCTACTCTTTAAATGAACACATAGGCATGTTGTGCTAAAATTAAAGCGAAAGTTAATAGCCATAGCACTAAGGTAGAAGTGAAACAGCTTCTAACCTTTAGCAAGCGCAGCTTTCAACGGAAGCAAAAGAAAGTCAGGACAATAGCCAACAGAAATTAGGCCTGCAAATAGGTTGGGTCGGATCGGATCCTGAGTGATCCCAACCCAATCCGGTTTCTTGATTGGGTCTTGATATTGGACCCATATCCATCCCGATAAAAAATCGGATCAAGTCGGATCGGTTCCATAGCCGAAATTATTGACCCATTGGATCATTCGGGTCAGGTCGGGTCCATATATAACCCGGCCCCAATCCATGAAATGCAGATCCGATTTGGGTCCGATTCGGATCGAATCGGATTATGGATTTAATTTATTTGACATCTACCATCAGTAAATACTAATGCTAGATGACAACTAAGAAAAGCCTCTTCTCTTTTTTTTCCTCAATCCTTCAACTGTAGCTTCGGTCCGATTCGGATCGAATCGGATTATGGGTTTAATTTATTTGACATCTACCATCAGTGAATACTAATGCTAGATGACAACTAAGAAAAGCCTCTTCTCTTTTTTTTCCTCAATCCTTCAACTGTAGCTTCGAATAATTAATTGTATTGGATAGCAGAGGGAAACAAGCGATTTTTGAGAAGAGTCAAGATTCCAAAAGTCCACACAAAAGAAGAAAAGTAAAAAAAACATGAGTTTTATATAATGATATAATTATCCCAATCTAAAATATCATACATGGAGAATACTTGTACATGGTTAAAATGAGACTGTATATACTCTGGATGACACAACATCTTTACACATTAGAGCATGCTCTGAAATTTTTTAAAGTCAACAAAACAAAGTTGGAATTCAAGAAGTCCTCTTGCTTTTGTACCTCATAGCACAGTAAACATAAACTAGAAGGTTTAGAAAAATGAGTCCAGCAGAAAGCCAGAAGAAGTAATCGAGATGCCCTTCATTTAAGTTATCAAGAATCCATCCAGTCTTTCCTCTTTGGGTTGTTATAAATGTTACAACAGTCAAAATAAAAGAACTGAAGGGTTTGAAAAATTTTTAGTTTTGGAGATTTTTAGTTTAGGAATCAGATAAGGAAGACCGAAAGGTTTGAAAATTTTTGGCCCAAACCCAAACCCTTATTTGGGTGAGTCACTCAACTGGGTTCGGATCCTATATTTGGGTTCGGATCGAATCAGGTCGGGTCGGATTATGTATTTTAAGATCCAAATTAACCCGAAAAATTTCATGGATCGGATCCAAATTCAAAAAATCCAGACTTGATCCGGAAAAGGGAATGGGTCCAATTTTTGAATCCGACCCGACTCCATGGGTCTTTTAAATAGGTTTAGGTCGGGTCTAATCGGGTTGGGTCAGATCCGTGATCTGACCCGACCCATTTGCAGCCTTAGCAGAAATGCTACCTCAAGTGCTAAACAACTTATGTGCCCTCACCTCAACCTATGAGAAACTAAGTGGCTCAGTACACACACCAGTGCAAGTAAAACATCTAAGAATCAACAATTCAAGAAAGCCAACATATTGTAATGTGCAATGATGTTAATAGATGATAGAAAAAATAAAAATTTGAAATTGATGAGCCAATAAGAGACCTTAAGCCACAGAGGAAGAAATAAGACCTATCAAGTGAGCAGCAAAAAGCATGTGCAAATGTCAAATGGCATTGTGTATCAAAAAGAAAAACTCCTTGTTGTATATGCAATAGAGGATTGTGCAAATTTTCACTAAAATCATCATTGCAAATAAAAATTTATGGAATTCATTCAAACACAGTTAATTAACAGGAACATTTCCATCAAATCACCAAATTTATGTGATGAAGAAAATTGCCTGGAAAATTGTGGAGACTAGAACGGTCAAGGAAAGAATACCTGGAATTATAAATAAATATATAACCTAAACTTACCATATGTCTGCAGGGAAGGACAGTCGTGTCTCGTGGTTCTGACAGGCAAATCACACATTCTTTACCAGGATCATTCCCATCGAAGTCACCCTCAACTGAGTTCCCTATTCCATAAATCTCCTGCAGCTCATATCTAGTTCCATTTACCCACAAGATCTGCTTCACCACACGCGCTTGATACTCGCCATTCTCTTTCTTCTCAAACACAACCTGTGTAATCTGTGAGTTTGGAATTCCTATCTTCTGATTTTCTCCTACCAGCCCTTGATTGTTTGATGGAGATGCCTCTGCTTTTACTGCTAGCGGATACACTTCCTTTTCTCCCTCTTTTATCAACTCTGCTTCCTCAAACATTGAGAAGTCAATTCCAGTTCCAGATGGTTGTCTGAACTTCTGTCCCAGACCTTCCTGGAACGATGCTGTGACTGGTTTGAGCAAGTTCTCCTTCGTTGATGTCAGGTTACAGTCGAAACCTTCTTTTGCAAAGAAATAAACTGTAATGCTGTTTACAGAAGGGAAACAAGGAAAGACTTTAAATATCTCTTTTGCCATAAATCAGATGCACATAGTTGACAAATAATGAGTACAATACTTGATTGGGAACATATAAAGCGTATAATGCAATTGATGCAAACTGTTATTCTGCTAAAACTAAAAGATAACCAAATGGGCAAAAAGAGCTCCAATGTTGATGTATAAACCAAGTGATAAGCAGTACTCTGATATTAAACATGAGACAGATGTTAAGGTATAGAAGGATGCAATAATTTTATATGCTTTATGGTAACAAGAAGCCTGTACAAATGTACAAGTGTCAGAAATTAGAATGACGTAACTTCAGATCAACTCCTGTTGACAAGTCAAATTGGATAGGGGAAAAATCTATGCTGGGTAAAAACAATCATCAATTATGAAGAAAGAGCTTCAAGCTTGATGCTATTGCTACAATATAGCACATGATGGTGTTCAATTGTCCACATAACAGCAATCAAACATACCAATTGCTTTGTCACTTAATAGTAATTCAAATGATGTTTCCTAAGCAATTGAAAACACCAGCTCTAATACATGAACAGACTTAGGCCTGTTTGGCAAAGCTTTTGGAGGACCAAAAAAATACTTTTTGGCTCTCCAAAAGTACTTTTGTATAGTACAGTGGTGTTTGGTAAAAACTTGGAAAGCTGCTTTGGTTTTGCTAGAAAGCTAAAAAAGATCTACTTGTAAAAAGCTGTAAAATAGAGCTTTTCCCTAAAGTGCTTTCTGACCGATGTTGGAAAGCTGTTTTGATTTTAATGAAATTTTTCTAATGACCAAAATACCCACCAATAAATCTCATAATTACGTCTTATATCATATCATATCATTATATATGATTTATTATAAATATAATACAATAATAAATTAATACAATAATAAATTAACAATATAATATATTATTATTACTATCATAACATTATTATTATAGTTATATTATGATAATATAATATATTATTATTATATTATTACAATAATAATATAACATACTATATTATTGCAAAATATATAATTATAACATAATATATTCTTATATTATATGATTATATTATTATAATATTTTTATATTATAATACTATAATATAATATATTATATTATAATCTATCATTAGATTAAATTATAACCCATTGTATTATATTATTATATTGTATTACAATATTATTATATTATATATTCCATTGTAATTATAATGAAATTATATTAATACCATATCATATTATTATGCTATACGTTGGGTATAAAATACTCCCAGCCGAAGTTTGTAAAAGGCCGACCCTTCCAGGGCTTTTCTGGCTTCCGACCTTGTGTGGCGGCTTTCTGAACTCCCTCGACTGTCCGAGCTTCCATAATACCATCCGGACTTCTCCGACAACGAACTTCCTCATTCATCTACCGGACTGCTCCAAACGCTCTCTGGGCCTCACTATCAGCCGATCTTCTACAGTGATCAACTATTCTCCGAATCCCTTTCGGACTTCTTCCGACCGCGGACAACCCTACTCCGAACTTCTTTCGGACTTCATCAATATCCGAGCTTCTCCGACAATGAGATTTCTACAGTAACCAGACTCCATCCAAATTTCTACGACGGTCGACCGCCTTCCGAATTCCAACCGAGCTCCTGCGAGAGCCGAACTCCCACTATAGGCGGTCTACTCTGGATATCTACTGTAAGCGAATTCCATTCAAGCCTCTACTGTAAACGAATTTCTTCCGAACTTCTATTACAGGTAGACTTCAGCCGAGCTTCTCCATAGCGGATGGATTCCGAACGAGCTTCTACAATGGGACAGGCTCCACCAGCCAGGATGCTACTCTGAGCTTCCACGACAACCGATCCTCATCCGAGCTTCTACAATAAGCGGCCTCCTTTCAGCCTTCTGCAAGAACCGGACTCCGTCCGAACTTCTATAGCGGATGGATTCCGGACGAGCTTCTACAACAGACAAGCTCCGGCAGCTGGATTTCTACAACGACCGATCGCCTCCGAATCCCCCAGACTCCTCCAGCGGACGAACCTCCCCAACGCCATCCGAAGTCCACCGCCGGTCGACCCTCCGCCAGATTCTTCATGAAACCGGACTTTTCCGATGGATAATCTTCAGACGAGCTTCCACATCAGGCAAATCCCAGACGGACTTCTCTAGCAATCGGACTCCTACCGGACTTCACCAACAGAAAGTCTCCATCCGAGCTTCCACAACAGATGACTCCCGCCTGTAGCATCAGCGTCCGAGGCATCCGACAACAGTAGACTCGTCAGCAATCTCGAAAACATCCGAGCTTCTCCTAAATCGACGGGATAGAGAGCCATTCCGCTCCATCAGACATCCCAGCCGAGCTCCAGTCGACAGATCCGAACTCTCTGGCAAGTCAGGACAATGGCCACTACCCTACTCCACTCTCCGGGCTCCACCACTCTCTGGCAAGTCGCGACAACGGATACCACTCCACTCTCCGTAACAAACTCCACATGGCCCTGAATGGCCCCTGACGCCACTACTCTCCGCAACAAACTCTGCGCGGCTACGAACGGCCCACTACCAGGCGGTTGCAAATGTTGCTGTCAATCAGTTACGCTCTCCGTCTATAAAAAGGGACCCCCAGATACGTTCTTCTCTAAGCTAAAAACTCTATCTCGAAACTCTGCTAAAATTTTTACTCGAACACTCCATTTCTGTTGAAGCAGAGTACTGACTTGAGCGTCGGAGGGTCTTGCCGGAGCACCCCCAACTCCGGTTTAGACTTCCCTTGCAGGTCCCGGCGGCGGCCGCAGTCATCTCAACTCCAGCAACTCCGGCTTCGGCGGAATCCTGCACCAACAGAATTGACGCTAGAGGAAGGGCTGCTGTGTCTTCGCAGTATCCTTATTCTTAAAGGAGTGCTCAACGGGACTGCCTCCGGTCATCTTCTCCGACATCCTCTTCTCCTTCTCCTACTAGATCTCCACCTGATGCCTCTCCGAAAGGCATCCACCAGGCGATCCACGGCCTCCGCGGCCGATCTCAAGATTCGGCTTCGTCTTCAGTTTTCCAGGCTCCTCCGGCAACGGCGGTCAGCATGGAGTAGTTCGACCTACTGGTTCAGCAGGTCAGAGGCCTCACCGAAGCAGTACAAGCCATGCAGCAACAGCCGCAGGCGTCAGTGCGGTTGGAAAGAGCATCGCCGGAGTTTCAAAATCCGACAGTAGGACGGGCCACTTGGGCCAGTCGCCCTGTCTTCCCCGGAAAGAAAAATCCGAGGGTGGAGAGCCCTCAGTCTGATCACAATTCCACTCCTGGAGGATCCCTACCTCCACTCTGCTAGAAGACCCTCGAGACTCGCAGTCGAGAGGACCTCCTGGATCGAAGGCTCCAGGAGATGAACCGATGGATCGAAGAGCTCCACCACGCTCCCCCTGCTTATGGTGAGGACATCTGTACTGACCCTCTTTTCTCTCAAATGATCATGTAGGAACCGATCCCGTCAAACTTCAAGCTCCCCCAATTCGAAAGCTACGACGGGACCTCGGATCCGGTTAACCACCTAGAGGCCTTTCGGACGATGATGCTACTCCATGGCGCGCCAGACGCCATCCTGCACCGAGCTTTCCCATTTACCTTGAAGGGAGCAGCAAGGAACTGGTATTCGGCACTGAAGCCGGGTACTATCTTCTCCTTTGATCAGATGAGCCACCAGTTTGCGGCTCATTTTGTTAGCAGCCGGCGTCCCCGGAGAGATTCGGAGTCCCTTATCAATATCAAGCAGAAGGAGGGAGAATCCATCCGAGCTTACGTCAACCATTTTAACGTCGTCGCGTTGGAGGTCCAAAACTTGGACCAATCGATCGCGATGGCCACTCTGAAGGGCGGTCTTCAAAAGAACGATCTTCTGTTTTCCCTGGAAAAGAAATATCCCAGGGACTTTGCTGATTTGCTGGCTCGGGCTGAAGGATATGCCCGAGCAGAAGAAGCCTTCAAGATGAAGGACGAGGAAGCAGCGAAGGAGCGGCAGACGGGGGACTCCAATAAGTCCGCAGTTGAAAAAGGACCGAGTGAAGCTCGGCCACGTTCTCGAACTCCCTCCGGACACAAGCATGTCCAGACTCCTCCCCGGGCTTGTAGGCAGAGGAGCCCGGACCACAGAGTTCGGTGGAGCTCTCCCCCGGAAAGATTCCACAGCTACGCCCCTCTCAACACATCGAAAACTCAAGTGCTGATGGAGGTTAGGGAGCAGCTGCCAAGGCCGGAAAGGATGCGCACACACCCCAGAAAGCGCAATCCTAACAAGTTCTGCCTCTATCATTGTGACCACAGCCACGACACGGAGTGTATTCAGCTCCGAAACGAGATCGAGGAGCTCATCAGACGAGGTCAGCTCGACAGATTCATTCGACGCCGATCTGAAGATAGAGAAGATCGGCCTAAGGTCCTGCCGCAACCGGAGCCGTCAAGGAGGGAGGAGCAGCCTGAAGATCGACCTCCGATTGGAATTATCAACTCCATCTCAGGAGGACCCCGATGGGGAGCAGACCTTCCGCGGCTATAGGATTCGAAAAATCTGCGAATGTATTACCAATAGCTTTGCCTTAAACAAAAATTTTATATTGACATTTTTTCTTTTAGCATGAACTTATAACAACAGGAAGTAACTCCCTCATACAATCAAAATTAAGCGTGTTAGAAATAGGAGGAAAACCTCATCCTAACATGAGCAAAGTCGAAGGCCTGGTTGCTTAAAGACCGGATGGGGAGAGAGGCCCTAGCAACGGCCCTTATGTACCCCCACAGCCTTGTTAGAAACAGGAGAACCTCGTCCTAACATGAGCAAAGTCGAAGGCCCAGTTACTTAAAGACCGAATGGGGGGAGAGGCCCTCGCAACGGCCCTTATGTGCCCCCACAGCTTTGTTAGGAACAGGAAGAGAATCTCATCTTAACATGAGCAAAGTCGAAGGCCTGGTTACTTAAAGACCGGATGGGGGGAGAGGCCCTCACAACGGCCCTTATGTGCCCCCACAGCCTTATTAGGAACAGGAGGAGAACCTCGTCCTAACATGAGCAAAGTCGAAGGTCCGGTTACTTAAAGACCGAATGGGAGGAGAGGCCCTCGCAACGACCCTTATGTGCCCCCACAGCCTTGTTAGGAACAGGAGGAGAACCTCGTCCTAACATGAGCAAAGTCGAAGGCCCGGTTACTTAAAGACCGAAATGGGGAAGAGGCCCTCACAACGGTCCTTATGTGCCCCCACAGTCTTGTTAGAAACAGGAGGAGAACCTCATCCTAACATGAGCAAAGTTGAAGACCCGGTTACTTAAAGACCAGATGGGGGGAGAGGCCCTTGCAGCGGCCTTTACGTGCCCCCACAGCCCTGTTAGGAACAGAAGGAGAACCTCGTCCTAACATGAGCTGAAATTGACTGTCGGGAACAAGAGGAGAACCTCGTCCTGACACAAACAAAGATCCAGTCGATCAAGACCGGACGAGGAGGAAAGCCTCCTCAACGGCTCCTCTACGCTCTCACGACCCCGTTAAGAGCAGAGGAAAAATCCTCACTCGAACACAAAAAAAAGGGAAGATGAAAAAGGAAAGCGACGAACTACACCAGCGATAAGCGAAAAACAAACTACATCAAAGACACAAGGGACCTCGTCTCAACGAGGAAGGATACTCCTATCAAAAACCCTCAGTCGCTAAGAGGAAACTCGACACAGGCCGAGGAGAAATCGACTTCCTCAAAGTAACGAGAAATTCGAGTCCCCAAGCTCGAGCACCGGGAGGAAGCGTCAAACTGAAATGGCCTCGAAAAGACCTACGGTCATGAACAAAAAAGACAAACCAACACGGCGACGATCGAGAACCTTCAAAGAACGTCGGCATCGAACAAGACGAAAGATAAAAGAAGTTCGGTAAACAACGACTCAAAGCAAGAATAGACGAGGAATTACAAACAACGTCGACGCCAAACAAGACAGAAGACAAAAGAAGTTCGGTAAACGACAACTTAATACAAGAATAGACAAGGTAATGAAAATTTTTTTTTTCATTTCATTAGTGAAGTGTATATTACAAAGTCTTGAAGGCCAAAAAAAAGAAACGACAAAAAAAGAAAAAGAATACATGGAAGGATGAAAGATAAAGAAAAAAAGAGAGCTCTAAGGAAGCCCAACTTCTTCCGACTTCAGGCTCTCGGTTCCAGTCCTTATTAGGGATTGCTTTAAGTTTTCGACTTCTTCCTCCAGTTCCATCTTTCTTAGCAGCATATTCCAGTACGTCTGATGGAACCGCCGGCTTTCGCCCTCCGACTCTCGAAGCCTCTTCCTCAGGACCTCGGACACCGCCTCGGCATCTTTGACCGCCTACTGCTCGTGGACCAGCTGAATCTTCAGCCGCTGCAGTTCGGCCTCCTCCCGCCCAAGCAAGGTTTGCTGTACCGGTACCGGACGGTGTGCCGATGACGGACCGGTACGATACGGTACCGTACCGACATACGGTATGCCCGGGCGTACCGGTCCGGTACCGGTACACAATTTTTTTCGATTTTTATTTTTTTTTTTAATTTTTAAAGTTAATAATTGATAAATACAACCTCAATATGGTATTATATTGCATATTACTGACATATTTGAGTTCAATTTGGAGTTAGGTTGCGGTACAAAGACTCTTGATCCAAAATTTTAAACATATATTTATTTACATTATATTTCAACTATGTCATCTTAAAACTAAAGAAAAAATATATAAAATACGCATTAAAATGTATCTAAATATTTAAGTACAAAGCACAATAACTGATATACGAACCTTAAGATGTACTCTGCATTTAATTTCTTGTCGAGTGTCTGTGACGCTCGTAGATATCTGAATCATCAACATAGTCTGAAGGGACATCAGTCCAACCCTCTAGCCAAGCTGCACCGTACTCTCGAATATTCATCATCCCATAAGGCATCCTCTCTGGATTGTAAGACATCTTAGATCTCTCGCTAAAATTCTGACTCTGAGAAGTATCCTCAAGATGATGGTACGATTGTGGAGGAGCCCATCCAAATATGTCAGTAGCAAAATCTGATCCTGGAGCTGCTCCAGGCTGCATAGGGTAGTAACCACTAGAAGATGATGCCTCGGATGCACCATATGCATATGGATCATAAGGTGGCTGTGGATAATATGATCCATAATGCGAGGATGATCCAGATACATCCATGGACCCTACTCCACGTGCAAGATCGTCTGCAACTGCATCATGTGCTGAACGACCTCTAAAAACCCGTCGTCTATATGAAATCGGCTCCCCACGATCTCTACCGACTCGTCCACCATGATCCCTATCCTGTGTGACATGTGTAAACTGAGACTCACCGGTGAATCGAATATCATCCTGTGGCTGTGTCTCATAAACGGTGGTCTCCTGTCCTCCAATTCCTCTCTGATCATCAGATCCATGGCTACTACTACCAGTATCATCATCACTCTCCCTGGTGTCCGTATCTGAATCAGATAGCTCCTGTACTCTCGAGAGTGGTGCACGTACAACTGTCTTTTCCTTCCCCTTTGTGCCCCTCTGTGACTGAGTTTCCTGTGATTGGGAGGATGGATGCCTTCTTGCTGGCTGCCGGGAGGAACGTCTATACATCTCTCGCTCGAATCTCTGGGAAGATGTATCGGATAGCGAGTCATGTGATGAATGAGTCCCTTGTGTCCCCTCAGACTATGGCTGATCAGCTGGAACCTTATGTGGAATATTTTTTTCTGCCCATTGCCCTGGATCCACCCTGATCTCCCTTGCCACCACACTGAATGGTCGTGGAGGGGATCCTGGCTCATCAAGCTCTGGCTCCTGTTGCTGACCTGCAAGCCATCCGATGATCGGATCGTCATCCTCGTCGGCATAATCATCCAGGGTCGGATCAGTGTACTTCAACTGAACTTCCTCCTGAATACATTTTAGCCTCAACCTCAGATTGTAGTGAACATATACAAGATCGTCGAGGTATTTTTGTGTCAGACGATTTCTCTGTTTACTGTGGATAAGGGCGAAAGTGGACCAATTATGCTCACAGCCACTAGCAGAGACCGTCTGAGAAAAAATATGGACAGCCATATGTCTCAAATTTTCTGCTGACGTTCCAAAATGAATCCACCATTCAGCTACAAAAGCAAAATTATATATCAAATTTGATGATATTATTAAACACAATTACATATCAATCTACATTGCTCATTATTGATATGTAATTTATCTGGATTCATCTGCTTTTTGCTTACGACAGCTGATGGGACTCCAAAACTGTCTGATCCCTCTCTAAACTGTTTCGTCTGAAATAAAATATATTTATTATTTATAAATATATCAGATCGAATTCAGTTGAATAATTACATCAGTTTTAAACTAGCATACCTCTTGCAGACACAACGATGCGATTTTTGGATCGGACACCATCTTATATATGACATTGCGAAGAGCAGCAAGAAACTCGCTATCCATATCTATCTCCGAAATAGTATACTGAAATCTCGGATTCAAGTAATAAGCTGCAGATAAATTTCAAGACTGATTAAGCACAATTTTATTTTCATGCTTCGAAAAAATATTTTAAAACATTCTTGAATCCAAACTTACCAGCTAGATGCAAATCTCTGCCCATCTGATAGTCCCAACAGTACTCAATAATGTTAATGAATTCTTGAGCATGCTTGGGATCATTCTCACTGATCTGTTTCTTTGCGCTCTCCATCATGTAATATAGGAAGCCCATCTGGGGGTATCTCTCACTATCCACGACGCGAAGCACATCATATAAAGGCTTGATAGCCTTCACTATCTTCTCAGCCTGCTGCCAAAATGATTGACTCATCACCAAGTTCTCCACATGACTTCCATCAGTGCCGACCTTCGCATATCTGCTCTCCTGCCATTCGGCACTGACAAACATCTGACGTAGGGCTGTTTTCTTCTGAAGAAGACTATCAAGTGCTATGTAGTTGGTAGCAAACCATGTGATACCCGGTCGTAAGATCTCCCCCCAGTATACGTCCGCATCAATGAAAGAACCCATGTGTGGTTGTAGATAAATCTAGTAATGGTCTGGACAATCTCCACTACCTGCTGCACCCTGCGAATCTTTCCGATATCTATCAATATAAGATCAATGCAATGTGCAGCACATGGGGTCCAGTATATCTGCGATCGCTGCTCCATCAGCAACTTTCCGGCAGCCTTATATTGTGGTCCGTTATCTGTGATGACCTGCACGACATGCTGCTCACCCACTGAATCAATCACCTCCTCCATCAGAAAAAGGATATATGTGGCATCGTGCATCTTATCTGAAGCATCGATTGATTTGTAAAAAAATATTTTTTCATCACAGTATGTCAAAAAATTAATGATGCTCCACCTAGTAGGATCTGTCCAACCATCACACATCACTGTCAGATCGTATGTAGGCCATTTATTTTTATAAGAAGCAATCCATCTCTGTAGATCCTCCTTATTGCTGTCAAAAAGCTGACCATAGATGTCCTTAGGTCCTGGAGGATCTACACCCTGGCCGGCAATCTCTATGGCTGAAATAGCAGATCGGTAGTAAGGATTGACTGCTGCATTTGCTGGAATATGGTTGAAATAAAACCATAATCCAATAGCTCGCCACATATCCTTCTTCTTATCTTTTTTCAGCATACTGTCAATTCTCTGCTGCTTTGAATCCTTGCTGGGCAAAGCATGTGGATCCAAATCCTGAATGCTGGCTCCTGCTCGAATATCTCTGGAGGACCTCCTCCTACTGCCAAAAGCTCCCAACAAAGAAGACATGCTGCGTCTGCTCCCTCTACCACCAGGCTCTCTGACTGAGGTAGTCCTCCTGAACTCGAATTCTCCCTTATCAGTCGCTGATCCACATCCTGATTCGTAGCATGATGGTCTGAATCGGTCTCTGTACCGGACCATCTCCTCCTGCTGGTACTGATCCGTCAAGCTCGCATGAATGGCAGCCTCAATCTGTGCCTCCTCATCATCTGGAGCAGAAGCCTCCTCTGACTCTCTAGAATGATAAGAAGGTGGCTCTGCAGCTCGACGGTCTACTTCGGTCTTTTTCTGCTTTGCCCTTTCCTTCGCTGCTTTCGAATCAGCAAAGTGCTTTTTCATCAATTGTCGGACCTCTTGCGGATATTTCCGACACATCGACACATCAGGATAACCACCAGCTAGATGCTGCTTCAACCTAGTCACTCCTCGAACTCTGTGTTGCACCATTTGATCTCCAATGATACCGAGCAGAGAGCATCTCGCCATGATCCCAACCGATGTCACGCTCTTGATCTTTCTTCTTACTCATTTCTGCAGATAAAACAAAATACTAATTATTTTGAATTACCTGTAATATAACACTAATTACATATATTTTTTATTTGATAATATTTTTTACTATTTAAATATTTACAAAAAAATTTAAAAAAAATCTCAAGTTAGATTCAAATATTTCAATTATTTTGAATCATTCTAAACATTATTCTCAATTTCAAAACTAACACTAATTTTTTATTTTTTTATTTTTTTAATAATTTTTATATAAATAAATATATACTATAAAATAGCTGATTAATTAAAGTGAACGAACGTCATGCTCTAAATTTTTTTCTTATAAATATACGCAAGTATAACAAAACACGATAGTTTAACGATAATTAAAATAATTATATATTATTTTAAAATAATTTTAATAATTATTTTAAAACTTATAAATTCAAAATAAATATGTTATATGCTTCAAATAATATTTTTAAATTAACTAAAATATAACACTATTTTTATATATTTTTTATTTTATAATTAAATTTTTAAATTTAAATAATTAAAAAAATAATTTTTTAATTTTAAATATTTGAAAAAAAATTAGAAATTAGATTTAAGTAGTTTGAATCATTCTAAACATGATTCTCAAACTCTGATTTTTTTTCTAAAATTTAATTTTTTTTTAATTTTTAAATAAATAAATATTTAAAAATATTTAAAAAATATATAATTAACGATAATTAAAAATTTTGGTGTCATCATGTAGATCTTCCAAAAATCTATCACATATAATTAAATCCTCCCAAAATCACAAGATTTTGACATGATTTTCTCTTATTTTCATTCTTTCTCATTCTTATCCTATTTTTAACAATAAAAATAAAAAAAAATATTTACTAAGAAAATAACACATTATCTTACCTCCGATCAAAGATCAGCCTCTCCTCGAACCACTCCTACAATTTGACGGAGTTTTTTTCTTTTTTTCTAATTTTCGAAGGTCTCAACGGTTTCGTTGAGACCTTCGCAATCTTCGGATCCTCGGGAGTTCTCTGAGACATCTCAGAGAACTCCAAACCAGGGTTCTTTTATGCATGTGGTCTCCGACCCTACCCCCCCTCCCCCCTCCTCACTTTATTCACGTGGGACGGTCGGTACGGTTCGGTTCATACCGAACCAGACCGAAACGAACCATACTGTCCAGTTTTGGACAGTATGGAAGCGAACCGGACCGAACCGCTCGGTTCGGTACCAGTTTGGGGTGTTTCTCGAAAAAAAGGTCCGAACCGGACTGTTTGAGCACCGGTCCGGCTCGATACGCCCCGTACTGGGCGGTTCGGCCCGGTACGGCGAACCCTGCGCCCAAGAGCCACGGACAGTTCTTCCATGGTCCCCCTCAAGGAGCGAAGCTCGTCGGAGCTTTGTGCAGAAGCGAGCTGGACTCTCTCAGACAACTGCCTCTGAAGGCGGGCAACTTCGTCGGTTGTCGTCTTGAGCTTCCTTCGGAACAGGAAGAGAACCTCGTCCTGACACAAACGAAGATCTAGTCATTTGAGACCGGATGAAGAGAAAAGCCCCTCAGTAACTCCTCTACACCCCTACAATCCCGTTAGGAGCAGAAGGGAAAACCCTCGCCCTAACACAAAAAAAAAAAATATATATATATATATATATATAATAATGAGCTGCATCCGAGGTTCAAGGGATCTCGTCTCAGCAGGGAAGAAAACCCTCGTCGGAAATCTCCAGTCCCTGAGAGCGAATCAATACGTCGATGATCAGGAAGAATCTTCGAACAAAGCCAACGTCGAATAGGACGGAAGACAAAAGAGCGGTAAACGACAACTTAATGCAAGAAGGGACAAAGTAACGGAAAATTTTTTTTTCATTTCATTGACAAAGTGAGTTACAAAACCTTTAAAGGCCAAAAAAAAAAAAAAAAAGCTCTAAAGAAGCTCGGCTTCACCAGACTTCGAACTCTCGATTCCAGCCATCGTCGAGAATTACGTTGAGTACCTGACTTCTTCCTCCAGTCCCCCTTTCGGATTAACAATTACTTTAGCATTATCTTCAAAGTACATATAGACGCCATCCTTTCTGCGCCATGGCTTCCGCTGCCTCACAATGACGGCGAGCATGACCTTCTTCCTGAGATCGGGTTTCCCCTCCTTTCTGACTTCTTCTTCCGATCCCCCTTCGGCTTCCCCCTTCCGTAGGATCGGGAAGCACTCGCGGTCGAAGATGTACCACAAGCGCGGGCTCTGGGCGATCAAGGCGAAACACGGCCGGATCTGTCTCTTCTACCCTCGCCTTCTTCGCCGACCCGGAAGTTGCAGCGTCTTCCCTCTTGTGGACTTTGAGACTCTTGGCTAACATCCGAGCCGCATCGGCGTCCATATCTGCAACGAAGGAGAATCGGCACAGTCTATAAACAGAGTCGCGGAAGCAGAGAAAATTCTGGAGCTAACATAGGCTGGTCTGAGGGATGCAGAGATGCAGAGATGGGGACGACTCGAAGAACGCCTAAGGCCAAGAAGGACGCTAAGGAAGAACGAAACTTTCAGGAAGAAGGACCGAAGAAACTCCTAGGCAAAGTGAGATCTCCGAAGGAGGGAGGCGGGTTTAAATAGGCGACGGGGTCCGATGCAATAATGGCTGCAGGACTCCTCTGGCCAGTCCATAACCGTCGCATGGCCCACTCACCATGGCAAGCGGCTGAAGGTGGCCGACAACTGGTAAAACCATTATTGCACCGTACCTAGGGCAGCGCTCCAGTGGGAATTCCAAAAAGAAAAAATCTTTTCCGAAAAGGCTCCAGCACCAGCGTGCCGAACGCCAAAATATCTGACAACCACCGAGTGCAGAAATCGAGGAGGGGCAACTTCGGCTATGAGAATTTCTCTGTACTTCATTCGGAACCCGAACTCGAAAGAAGGGGGACTGGTGTTGGGTATAAAATATCTCCAGCCGAAGTTTGTAAAAGGCCGATCCTTCCAGGACTTTTTCGGCTTCCGACCTTGTGTGGCATCTTTCTGAACTCCCTCAACCGTCCGAGCTTCCATAATACCATCCGGACTTCTCCGACAACGAACTTCCTTATTCATCTACCGGACTGCTCCAAACGCTCTCTGGGCCTCACTATCAGCCGACCTTCTACTGTGATCAACTATTCTCCGAATCCCTTCCGAACTTCTTCCGACCGCGGACGACCCTACTCCGAACTTCTTCCGGACTTCATCAATATCCGAGCTTCTCCGACAACGAGATTTCTACAGTAACCAGACTCCATCCAAGTTTCTACGGCGGTCGACCGCCTTCCGAATTCCAACCGAGCTCCTGCGAGAGCCGAACTCCCACTGCAAGCGGTCTACTCTGGATATCTACTGTAAGCGAATTCCATTCGAGCCTCTACTGTAAACAAATTTCTTCCGAACTTCTATTACAGGTAGACTTCAGCCGAGCTTCTCCATAGCGGATGGATTCCGGACGAGTTTCTACAACGGGACAGGCTCCATCAGCCAGGACGCTACTTCGAGCTTCCACGACAACCGATCCTCATCCGAGCTTCTACAATAAGCGGCCTCCTTTCAGCCTTCTGCAAGAACCGGACTCCGTCCGAACTTTTATAGCGGATGGATTCCGGACGAGCTTCTACAACAGACAGGCTCCGACAACTGGATTTCTACAACGGCCGATCGCCTCCGGATCCCCCAGACTCCTCCAGCGGACGAACCTCTCCAACGCCATCCGAAGTCCACCGCCGGCCGACCCTCCGCCAGATTCTTCATGAAACCGGACTTCTCCGACGGATAATCTTCAGACGAGCTTCTACATCAGGCAAATCCCAGACAAATTTCTCTAGCAATCGAACTCCTATCGGACTTCACCAACAGAAAGTCTCCATCCGAACTTCCACAACAGATGACTCCCACCTGTAGCATCAGCGCCCGAGGCATCCGACAACAATAGACTCGTCAGCAATCTCGAAAACATCCAAGCTTCTCCTAGATCAACGGGATAGAGAGCCATTCCGCTCCATCAGACATCCCAACCGAGCTCCAGCTGACAGATCCGAACTCTCTGGCAAGTCACGACAATGGCCACTACCCTACTCCACTCTTCGGGCTCCACCACTCTCTGGCAAGTCACGACAACGGACACCACTCCACTCTCCGTAACAAACTCCACGTGGCCCTAAACGGCCCCTGACGCCACTACTCTTCGCAACAAACTCTGCGCGGCCACGAACGGCCCACTACCAGGCGGTTACAGACGTCGCTGTCAATCAGTTACGCTCTTCGTCTATAAAAAGGGACCCCCAGATACGTTCTTCTCTAAGCTAAAAACTCTATCTCGAAACTCTGCTAAAATTTTCACTCGAGCACTCCATTTCTGTTGAAGCAGAGTACTGACTTGAGCGTTGGAGGGTCTTGCCGGAGCACCCCCAACTCCGATTTAGACTTCCCTTGCAGGTCCCAGCGGCGGCCACGGTCATCTCAACTCCAGCAACTCCGACTTCGGCGGAATCCTGCACCAACACTATAGTATTCAATATTATATTATATATATAATATAATAATATATAATATTATATTGTATTATACTTCGGTATACAATATTATGCAATATCCTTTTTTGTCATTTTATCATACCGAATGCACTTTCTCATTTTGGTTATCAAACACGTTAAAAATTTTACAGCACTTTAGAAATGTAGTTATCAAACAACAAACAGCTCTTTAGAAATGCTCTAGTTTGAAAAGCTCTACTGCCAAAAGTTCTAAAAGCTCTGCTGCCAATAGCAATTCGAAATAGAGCCTTAGCTTTTCTATTTTACATTAGGCGTTTGATGATTTAGTCAAAGGCTATGTATTGAAAAATTAATAAAAGCATGAGCATGAGAAGAAGCCACACATTAACATCAAATTCCATATCCTCTCTCTCTCTCTCTCATGCGCATGCATGCAATGCACTTTCTTTAGACAAATGAAAGTACTGCAATGAGATAACCGTGGAACATGCAGATGATAAACCTCCAACTTAACACAGACAAAAAATTTTGTAACTCACAGCTGTTTAGTTCTAGCCTAATGTGACAAACATTCCATATGAAATGTATAGTATCTCTCTCTATCTGTCTCTCTCAGCACGCTATTCGGTGATACTTGGACACTTTGGCATTAGCCAATATTTACGTTGAGGATCCAACAAGGTGATGAGTGGATTAGTGACATCCTTTGCTAAAAAGATATTTCCCATTATATTTACTAAAGAAAAAATTGAAATTGAAAAATGCATGAGACTTAACAAGCCACAAGACGTTTTTACATGCTTCTTATCAAAGTGTACTTCATATCAAAGTGTACTGCCCATAGAATTGTAGAGGTAATTCAGCAACACTTGAAACTATCTTGGTACCTGCACCTGAGCATTGCACAAGCATGGTATTTATTTTTGGATAGCTAAAATGATCATGTTGCATCAGTCCAAAAAGTGCTGGCAACACAAAAATCATAAAATGAAGGGCCGGGCTTGTACCTCTCTCTCTCTCTCTCTCTCTCTCTCTCTGTGTGAAGATTGAAGATTTAAAAGAAACAGAAATGATGCACACTTAGTCATTCAACCTTTTATTCTCAAAGTTTCTTTCTCTATGAACTCCTGAACCTAATTTCTAGGATAATAGCTTGGCAAGATTTAAAGATAATACCACAAGGTCAGGACTTTAACCTAAAGAGTGGAGCAAGGAAGCCAAAACCGGAACCGATACCTGTGCCGGCCGGCCGGCAGTACGAGCCAGTATGGATCCACACCGGACTGGACTAATGCGAACCGACACCGGAGAGAAGAAGGGAACCGAGGAGGAGAAAAAGAGAAAAGAGAAAAAGAGAGAGAGATAGAGAGAGACGAAAGGAAAAAAAGAAAAAGAGGGAGGAAAAGCTGTCAGAGAGGCTGCCAGATGGTGTAATCAACGCCTGCAGCGCCGTGGGTGCTGATTTTTTTTTTCAAAAATGGGGTTTACGTTGAAGCCGGCAACTGATTTGCCCACTTAACCAACAAACCTGTTGTTGGCTCCAACGTAAATTTGCTTTTTTAAAAAAAACCCACGAAATAAGGGCACGCCCCTGTTTCACGTCTGTGACGCCACAGGCGTCGATTACGCCATCCGACGGCCACAATGACCGTCCGATGCCCTCCGATAGCCTCTCCGCCAGCTGCACGTCCTTTCGATACCGCCACTCTCCCTCTCTTTCTTTCTCTTTTGTTTAAATGTCCTATCAGGCGATACCGAGCCACGGAAGCCTCCGTGGTCCTTCGGCGGCCACAACGGGCCACCGCCAGCCTCCGACAGCATCATCCCATCTTTCTCTCCCCTCTTCTTTCGCTCTTCCTCTCTCTCCCCCCTCTTTCCCTCTCCTCATAGGGTGTCTCGATTTACCTATCCAAACCATCCTGATTTGCCGCCAGTACAGCTCGAAACATCCAAAACCGTCCGATTTGGGATGGTTCAGCAAACGGTGGAGTGGAGAGTAACTACATCAGTCTTGGAGTTTAAGGACTTAATACCTTGACTTAAGGAAATTAGTATCAAAATACCTTGCTCTATGGTGGTCATGGGTCTCAAAAGGTTTCTTTTTAATTTTAATTCTGGCAAATCTCAAACGCTCTACTATAATTTCATCATATAAGAGCAAAGGAAAAGAGAAAGATGCAGTCAAGATGGGTGGGAAATCACACTTCAGCAATATTGTCCAAAAGGAAGATTTGGTGCAGTCTCAATAATTTCTTCATCACTTTAGCTTATCTTAGTGAAAAGCCTAAACTGCTGTCTATATTTAACTCTATTCTTGTTCAATTTGATACAGATCCACCCAATATTTTCACCAAGGAAAAGGCCATAAGCTTTAATCCTTTTGTCAGCTCAGTGTTTTGGTAATGTCATCAATGGCCTTGTTGCTATATTGATGGTTTTTGTCAGCCACATGATCCTCAAAACGTGGGCTTCTCAGGTACAGGTTCTAGGATTATTAACAGGACAGGAAGGTCGTATTACACTTGAAGGAATAAAGAATGAGTTGAAGACTCTTTTAATTTTGAAGTTGAGTGTAGATGGAATTGACAGATAAATGGGATATGTAAAGACTTGTGGATATGCATTTGTATGGAAATGTAAAAGCTATCTATATTAACCTTTCCCCCTTTTTGTTGAACATAATTTCTACCGCTAAGAAACGTGACAGATAAACAGGATATGTAAAGACATGTGAATATGCATTTGTATGGAAATGTAAAGCTATCTATATTAATTTTTCCTCCTTTTTATTGAACATAATTTCTATCACCAAGAAACATGACACGAGTAGATGCTGAGTTACTTAAGAAATGTAAATCAACCATTAAGAGATATATCCTGATGACAATGATTGATTAACCAAGAACTTGAAATTAAGATAATAATAAGATCTTAAAGAATGAAAGAAAAGGATAATAGTAAAAGAAAACATATTTGTTTGAGTACACTACAGGAATCTGTAGAAAGGTTATGTCACTGAAGAAAAATTTTGTGCTTTTAGAATCCAGAGTTTATTCTCATTCACAAAGGCAGGTTTTTGTCTATGATTATATCAGTTAATGCAACTCCTAGTTACCTTCCCTAAGTTATGCTCGCATAAAGTAGACTAAGGATATTCATAATGGAGTAACGCAATCCAGGTTTCAATTTCTAGTTGAAGAGGAAGGAGGCGATGCTCCAATAAGAAAGTGAAGAACACTTGGATGAAGTATAGCAATGGTAAAGTAAGGAATACATACAGCTGAAAATAAGTGCATGCTTAAAAGGAAGCATGTTAGTTGATGAGGACGGAGAGTTACTGATAGATGCTGGGAAATAAAAAAGGATGAAAGTGAAAAAAAAAAAAAAAAAGTAGGGGGCTTGTTCATACTCCGTAGAAATGCATTCTAAAATGAATTTTGGCATGAGACTTGTAGCAGCCCACAGCAGATATTAATTTTAGAAAGCCTTTGCCATGAGACCTTAAGAAAAAAATAACAACCAGCAACATGCAGGATGGGAGCAGTCACAAGCACTATATGTGTGTATTCAGAGATCATGCCACATAAGGACCGGAATTCCCGCACCCCCCCCCCCCCAAAATGCGTACAAAGAGGAGCTAGCTGCTGTGATTATGTGATGACAGGATTCTGATGCATGTTAATTATTAATATCCTTCTCAGCTGTAAAGACCAATTTCTCAACGAACAGCAAGTCAACCTCTTACATAGAATTTTCAAAAAGAAAGATTCGTGCTCCTCCGGAGGAGTATAATATTATCTGATGAGATCCTGGACTAATCGCAGCCGGCAATTGACCAGATCAAAGTACCAACTCCAAGAAAATGTCCCCATTGAAGACATCTCAAAAAATTTAACCAGTCAAAACATTGCAAAACCATGTCAAAACATCCAGACAAGTTTAAAATCATCATCAGTTTGAGACAGCAGAGCGTCAATTTTTTCTTGTTGATTTTATGAAGAAAGCAGAAAAGAGTCATCTAGCATTAGTGGATAATAGTCTATCTTCGTGACCATGCTCTGAAATTCCAATCCTTATCAGCAAATCAGAGATCTAACGATGCAACATCTAAACCAGACCCAGGTAAACCCCAACCTAGCACCCAGAAAACATAACCATGGCAAACGGAAGCCCCATGCCAGAGGAGGAGATTCGAAGATTAGAAAATTTGAAGGAGATCTAACTGACCAACTCAAAGTCAGGCGACCACATAACGGGAACACCATAATTCTATCAAAATCGAAAAACTGGAGGCAAATCAGGTGATCACATACATAAGCAACCCCATGCAATAAGAACGGAAAAAGGCAAGCAGGAAGAGAAAGAAAGGAAAGATTACCTTCCAGAGACAGTGGCATCGAACGTGAAAGCGACCAGAAACTGTCCGGGGTTCTGCTCGTCAGGTTCGACCCTCAAAGTCTCCTTCTTAAGATTGATGTCATTTCGGATGGTGACGGCCTTCTGGTGGTCGAAGTAGGGAGCCGGCGCCGTGGGCGGCGGGGCATAAGGATACCTCCCCCCGCCGACCCAGCCGGGGTGGTGGTGGTCGAAGGGGGTGGGAAGGGGGACGGGCATCGCCGGCGGCGGAGGGGGGTAGTACCCATACTGGTAGTATTGCGGCGGGTTGGGATTGGGGTACTGGGGCGGGTACGGGGTCGCGGCAGCGAACACGTAGCGGTTCGCCGCGACCTCCGGCTGCTGCGGCGGCGGTGGCCCGATAGGAGGCGGAGGAGGCTGGCGGTGGTGCGAACTCCTCCGGCGGCTGTTTCCGCCTCCCGTGCTCCCTACGTTCCCCATTCCTCCCCTTCTCTGACACGGCCGCCAGGAATTCGCCCTCAAGGGGTTGTGGGGATCGATGGTCGAGAGCTCAAAAAGATCCGATTATTTATCTTAAAACTTATGCTTATTTCGGGCCGGGGAGAGAAGAAGCTACCCGCCCACCCGCTTTTTGACGATGATCCAGGGAGGAGGAAGGTTGCGTAAAGCTCCACCCACCGAAAGGGCAAATGCGAACGGATGGCAATAAACGCATCCATTTACGACAAGGCCCTCGCTTTTTTTTTTTTTCTATTTCTATTTCTTATTGTTTTGCTCTAAATTTATTATCCTTATTACTGTTATTGTAAATCTATTATCACTATTGTTAGAGGACCATGGAGGTGGAGTAATTTGCCTGATTTGCTTTCCCTGGTTCATCTTCATGTGATCGTTTCCCCGGCGGTTAACTCAGATGGTTTTGATGATTTTGCCTATTAAATCTACTCCGATCTTGGTTGGCCTATATTTCTTTTCCAGAAAGAACATTGAAATAATAAAAATATATTTTTTTATTAAAATAATGTATTAACTCAATAACTTTTTTTTTTGGTAACTCAATAACTTTTTGAGATGGAACATGTTATCATCTTTGATAATATCTCTCCGGGTTGATGCTAGCAAATTATATGTCATGATACAAGTGATGGAGATCTTTTTCAAGGAACTGTAAAATTTAGATTCAACTATTTGTTTGGAAACATAAGATTCCAAGGACTTATTATGCAAGAATGAACAAAAAAAATGTCAAATTTGGAATCATGAGGTTTAATTACTCAACAACACTTTGAGCTATTAGCTGAATCTTGAGATCTCATTTTTAATAGAGGCAATATTTTTTATCAACTCTTTGGGGGTATTGATAATCACAACCACGGAGATACCCAAGAAGCTCTCTATCCTATTTTTTCCAGCTATGATAGAAAGGAAGAATTTCCTTCATCGAGAAATAAATGAAAGATTTTTTTGAAAATTATTTGGCTTGCCACCTCTGACAATTTCCATTGAATCCAAACATTAGCCTAACAATTTGTGTGCGTATTCATGAGTTGCTCTTAGATGCACACTTCAGAGGATAGGTTTGATGAACTCCGGTCTGACCATTACTGACAATTGCCACTAGGTAGAAACATACCTCTTGATGATTCGCGTGCCTACTAGTGAATTGCACTCAGATGCCTGCATGGTTCACAATGCCGGTGGTGACATCGTACCCGTGCCTTCATATGCGGCAACCCGTGAGAGCTACTGTTTCCTAATTATTCTCACATTAGTTCTCAAAATAACTACGAATTCTAGATAAAAGCTTAAATGGAAGTGGTCCATAGTTATATAGTATTGCAATAGCAAATTAGGGTTTCGTTTGATATGGATTGGAACGATGTCTGGAACCATATAGACTCTTGTGTTGGTGCTTCGTGACGTGGCTCACCTCTGGCACTAGAACGTTATTTTATTCACTTTACTCTCTCAATGAGATGTTAGCATTTCTCACCATTAATGTTTCCTTCAGAAAATGGGCAAGCGCATGCATGATGACTTGAAAAAAAAAAAATGCTAAGTCATTGCTCCATTCTCCTATCCTCGACAGATACTGATGTGGAGCTTGCAAGATGGTCCAACCATCCCCGAGCTCGAGCCTAGCACCACCTGCTGTACATCGCATCAATCCCTAACCATTATATAGAACCGGAGAACGTAGCTGTCGGTGGCAGTTTTCTTCTTAACTCAAGTTATCAAGTCCCTTATCATGGGCTGTCTCGGTATAATAAAACTAATAATACTAATAACTTACTTTTGATGTGTGAGGAGGTTATAAAAGAAATATCAAACAAGCAAGCCTAGAGCCCCCATCTTTCTGCTGTAGGTGCTTATCCCATCAGGTTGTACCGTAAGACGAAGAAGGAAATGGATGTGATCCCAGAAAAATATCGCATCCAAATACAATGTTGCTTGCTAGAAAATATTTTGGATCATTTTGTGTCCTCCCTGACCTCCTCGATGTTGTGGTGCGAAAGATCCCATTTTACAACCCAGCACCCACACATCTGGGATACGATCCGGGCTTTCGGATCTTAGTGGCCTGTTTGCGTTCAAGGGCAAAGTATAAGAATATCGCTCTCATAGGAGGCTCCTGAAATGATAGAACTTAGTAGCAGGAGGACATTATTATTCTAAATCGATATCTTGTTCAAGCAGCACAGTACATAAACTAGCATTCTGCAGGTGCCATGGACATGCAAGAATGAAAATTGTTTATGTAAAAATATTATTATTTTAAAATAATATATATTAATTTATATTTTAAGAAAAAATTATAGTGATACTATTTAATTTTGGATATGTTCGAGATGCCTCCTCAACTTTAAAATATATATTTCAAAACAACTCTTCAAGTTTCCAAATTATTCCATAATAATCATCCTTTTTAGCCAAGCGATGTTGTTAGCCTACTCTTTCAAAGGGCCAAAAAAATTCTTTTGTCCTCTTCAAACATCTACAAATGTCTTTTAATCGTATTTAATACTTTGAGATCTATGTAGTAAGTGATCTTTAACTATGAGACATATATCAAGACTGTTTTTAATATATATGCAAGAGGACGAATAGAGTTTAAAGCATTTTGAAATCTATGTAACAGATAATTTTTAACTATATGCCATATATTAAGGATGCATTGAGATTTATTTCACACAAAAGATTTTTAGAGACTTCACCCCATTCGATACATATCAAAAGTATTTTTGTCCAGCAACCGCTTTATGCTAATATGTAATAGTTATGCCACCACTCTATTAAAGGCGATGAAAGGAAAAGCTATTTTTGAATATTTGAAAAATTAAAGGATTAAATTAAAATTTTAAAATTGAGACGGTGTCCCTTGGACACATCCAAACTTGAGAGGGTGTCTTTTTTTTTTTTCTATTTTAATCCATAATTTTTTTTTAATTATACAAATTTGGGTCTAATCAAAAGAGTTTTGAATTAGCAATTTTTTTTTAAAAAAAATGTAAATTAGAAAACACATATTTCGATGGAACTCTAGGAAAGGCATTTTTTTTTCCCATAGTAGGATCAGGGAATGAGAGTCCGGTCTGAAACTCATGATGTGACATGCTTTTTTTTTTTAATAAAATTTTGAATTTTTTGAATTTTGAAATGCTCGATAGGTATAGAGATGATATAAATTAAAATCATCGTCGTCATCAAAGTTAAGTAAAAGTAAACTATTGGTATGTGCACTCTATACTGTACATTATCATTAATTGCCAAAAATTTCTGTGAAAAGAATGCGGTTTACACTAAACTCTACAATATGCCCAAAACAAAGGGTTTTTATCAAGGGCAGAAATATATTTGATAATTTTTTATTGGCTAGAGATAATGCATAATCTGATTAGGACTCTCTCAATACAACTACATGGCTATAAATTTAGACACGGAATGTGCATATGATCAAGTCATATGGAAGTTTCCATTCAACTCTCTTCAATGAATGGGCTTTCATGAAATCTAGATTGAATGGATATGATATTGTATCGTGTCCCCTTTCATTGCTCTTCAAATTAATGGCACATCAACGATTTATCGACTGTTAGATCGAGGCCAAGGTGTTTTTCTCTCTCCATATTTTATTTATAATTGGTGTAGATGCTCTCATACATGCCCCTCGATTTCCTTGATCTCATACCTTCTTTTTTGTTGACAATTGTATTTTGATTGTCCAAGCCAGCTTGTCTAATGCTATAGTATTGATTACCATCATCAAGGAGTATTATGCAGTCTATGGTCAGCAAGTGAACTTGAGCAAACGTATGGTGAGATTCAACCCAAGGATAAATCCACCAATAAGGGACTAGATAAAATGTTACTTGCATGTCATGAAATCCAATAATACTTGGTAATATCAGAGAGCTCCTATTACTAACATAAGGCCATCTGGAGCTAAGTGCAATTTATTCATGCAAAAGTTCCTCCACAAACTAGGGAGTTGAAAATGGAAAGTTTTAATGGGGAACTTTATCCTTATCAAGTCAGAATGACATGCTTTAACCATTTATCTAATGGTTAACTCCATCATACCTAAGCATTTCCTCCAGAAACTCGACCACATCATGAGAACTTTTTTTTACGAGGCTCCACTGGTAATTTTTCCTCAAGTAATTCGCTTTACATAAGAGTCATTGTCTCTTTTGTTGCATTTTTTTGGTAAAGATCTCTTTGTTCCTTTAAAATCAATTTTGATGATAATGTGTATGATAAAGAAGTTCATGGAGGAGCTAATTTCATTATTTAAAGCTAGTTGCTCATATCTAGTTGCAGATGATACCCGAATATTTGATATCATTATTTTTGATGGTAGAGCTATTGCGGGATATATCCATCCTACCTATTGCTGCTTAAATCAGTCGGAGTCGGAAGACGAACATCTGGAAACCTCACATGGTGATGCTGGAGTCACCTGCAAAACAAGTCTCGAACCGGAGATTGTGGCTTCAACGAGAATCCTCCGATGCTCAAGTCAGAAAAATAGAGAACAGAGGAGCAACAACGGATTATCTAAGAAAGATTTGATCGGACTTACCTAGATCCTTAGAGCTCTGATTGTTTATATAGAAAGATGTCGGACAGCTAGATTGTTAACTATGAGATTGCACGATCTTGAGATTGTCGAGCCGTTGAATATATCAAATTGGACGAGATAATTCAACCCTTAATCGCTCCCGCAAGATCAAAAGAGATGGTTACGCTAAATTTTATCTATTCGGGATAGACAGCTGTTGCACACGTTGAATAGATAAGTTGATTGAACAGTTCATACACAGATCAAACCTCGAAAATACCTCAGCTCAGTATGGAGATGGACTCCTCAGCTCATATGGTGGTCAGCGGTCGTATTGATGATCCGAGAACTTGAAATGTCTTGTGATTAGCGCTGATCTAAGATGCTCATGGTAATCAACGTAATATTATCCCTTTACTTCTGAGTCTGAGGATCAGACGAAAGGAGTACTTGTTGAGATAATATCTCTGGCTGTACGTTGTCCATCTTTTTATTCTTCTTCTGAAAAGGCTGTGTGTGCCGACGGCGAGCTTGTACCTATGACATCTAGAGCTCGTTAATGATGTTCTGAGGGTCTGATTAGTTATCCCTCCAGAAGTTTCCTAATGGTCTCCCTCCACTTCTCGTACGACTCGGGCTCTGCAAGGGTCTGATAAGTTAGCCCCGCTTTGGAGCCGTCGAGGTCTTCTCGAGGGTCTGATAAGTTAGCCCTCACGAGTAGTGTTGTGTGCCTGCAGTCATCTTATGCCTATGACATCTAGTACTTCTCGTCTTCATGTAAGAGGCAGTATATGCCAGCGGTGAGCTTGTATCACGGCATCTTGCACTCTCGGCAATATTCTAAGGGTCTAATTAGTTATCCATCTGGAGGTTCCCTAAAGGTCTCCTTCGCTTCTCGCACGACTCGGGCTCTGCAAGAGTCTGGTAAGTTAGCCCCGCCTCAGATTCTCTAAGGGTCTCTCTCCACTTCTCGTGCAACTCGAGCTCTGTAGGGATCTAGTAAGTTAGCCCCACCTCGGAGTCGTCGAGATCTTTTTGAAGATCTGATAAATTAGCCCCCACATTAGTTGACCGTAGTTATAGTTCAGGATCTTAAGTAGAAGGAGGAGGCAACTCTTGAAGAACTCGAGTGCCAATCATAAATTAATGGCCCCACAAATTTTATTTTCATAAAAAGTAGTTACATCATTGGTAATATATACTGAGGTTCATCGAGTTCCATAATCTAAAAATTAGAATCGCGTCAAGCTGTTTTAGCCTATAGGTTCTTGGATGTGCCACTTCATCCATTTGGTAAAGACCTTCAGTCAGACAATAACCCTCATTCTAGTACTTGCTCGATAGACTGTGAAACTTCAGCCCGCCGCATCACCAGATTACTAAATCGGCTGAACAGCTCGTACATAAATCAAACCTTGGAGATATTTCAGCTCAGTATGCAAATAGACTCTTCAGCTCATATGGTGGTCAGTGATCGTATTGATGATCTGAGAACTTAAAATTTTTGTGATATAGCAATGAGTCGAGATGCTCACGATAGTTATCGTAATACTGCATATATTTTTTTGTGGTGGCCATCGTCTACGAAAAATCTTATGGTGCAGCTGAATAGTATATCATATTTATTTTTTATAAGAAAAAAAAAGATAAAAATGATATCAAATCTTTTTCTCAAAAAAGATTACCACTGGCAGCAGCACAGCCATCAGAACGAGGGCAGCAGCGTATCGGGGTCAATCATGAAAAAGTGAGGGGCATTGGGATCAATCAGAATCAAGCATTGATCGTGGTCCCGGCGCCCTCATCGGTGAGAATCTGGAGGAGCAGGGAGTGGGGGACGCGGCCGTCGATGATGCTGGCCGTGCGGACGCCCTGGGCGAGGGACCTGACGCAGCAGTTAACCTTGGGGATCATCCCACCGCCGACTTCCCCACCCACCTCCGCCATCCTTCTCGCCCCGCTGATGTCCATCTCCTTCACCAGGCTCCCCGGGTCGTTCCGGTCCGCCAGGATCCCCGCCACGTCCGTCATCAGGATCAGCTTCTCCGCCCCGACGGCGGCCGCGATCTCCCCCGCGGCAGTGTCCGCGTTCACGTTATAGCCCTGCCCGGCGTCGTCCGCGGCCACGGAAGCGATGACGGGGATGTGGCCATCCGCCAGGATGGGCCGGAGGATGGCGGGGTCGACGCGGGCCACCTCACCGACGAAGCCGAGGGCCGCGGCGTCGGGGGCAGGGCGGGCGGTGAGGAGCCGGGCGTCCTTGCCAGAGAGGCCCACGGCGGTGGCGCCAGCGAGGTTGATGAGAGAGACGAGGGACTTGTTCACCTTGCCGACGAGAACCATCTCGACCACCTCCATGGTGAGGCCGTCCGTGACGCGGAGGCCGTTGTGGAACTGGGGCTGGTGGCCGAGGCGGAGGAGCCACGAGTTGATCTCCGGGCCACCGCCGTGGACAAGGATAGGGCGGAGGCCGACGCAGGAGAGGAGGACGAGGTCGCTGATGACGGAGGACTGGAGGGCCGGGGACTTCATGGCAGCGCCACCGTACTTGACCACGATCGTTTTCGTGCGGAACCGCTGGATGAAGGGGAGCGACTCCGACAGGATGTCCACGCGCGTCTGGGCTGGCGTCTGGAGAGGATGCGCCGCCGGCGCTGCGGTGGTGCTGCTGCTGCCGAGCTGGGTGGTGTTGAGGGAAAAAAGGAGGCGGAGGCCCATCGCGGATCGAAGGCTACGGCTAGGATCGGGGTTCACGTTTGGGATCTGGAGGGGCTTGGAGGGAAGGAGGCGGCATTGGTGGTGGGGAGCAGTCGCCCTCGCGGCGAGCATCGTTGCTTCTCGTTAGCTCTGCTGCTCTGCCCTGCCTTGGACCGTCCCTCTCCCTCAACCCTCTCAAGTGTTTGGCTTAATTACTAAGACCGAGGACGTCGGAGGGGAGGCGTGGAAGAACTGGGCTGGGTTGCCATCACCACCCAAACAGGGCCAGGTGTTGTTCGAGAGCTGAATTGACACGAGATGCTCCCGTTGCGGTCTCGCGATTCTGACGGAAATGGAGACTCGAAGCTCTCGTTATCGTTTGATCGACCGAGGATCCTGATAAATTCGGCATCTTCTGGCACGATTCCAGTTTCGGTTCGAATTCGCCGTTTTATAAATTAGGTGAATCAGGTCTCGAATAAACTGATATTATTGAAGGAACAAGTTCGTGGAATAAATTTATTCTTTATTTTTTTCAATAACCTAATGAATGATCTGTCTTTTATTTGAATAAAAAATTTCTTTTTCTTTGTGGAATAATGGATTAAACATTGAACACATTCTCTCACGAAATGGACTTACCGGCAGCCTATGCGTCCCGATTTGAAGTGGAAGAATTCAGAGAGAAAAGAAAATAAATATATCCAGTATAATGGTAATTGGGTGGAATGTTTTCATTCAATTATGTAATATAATTCTATTCGGTCCCACAAATTGAACAGAATTGAGAAATATCACGTAGGAGACTATTTTTTGGATGTTGACCAGATAACTTTGTTTCTTCCGGGCGCAATCAAACACTGTCCCCAATGTAGGCCTTACTATTAAATTAAAACAAACCTTTGGAGTGTTTAACCTTGTAGTCAGAGAGTCTGAGCAATTTAACATATCGATATACTTGTTGCGGATGATTGCATCATTGACTGAAGCTGGGAACCAGGTTAAATTTGGACAAAATCAAGATGGTTGGAAAAAATTATTACGGTCAATTCACTGTTGCGTTTAGCTCCAATAAAGAGCAATCTGTAAAAAAAATTTACTGATCAAAATTATGTCCGATGAGGATCCTCTGATGCTTAAATCAATAGAAAGTGATGAACAACAAATAGAATATTCAAAATGGTAAAGTATTAGTTTAGAAGTGTCTTATCAATACTGTTTATTTATCTCTCTCTTTTATAGACGAGTTGTTGGTAACCGTTTATAACAGTTAGGTACATAAGTTTCGCTTATTCTGACGCTACATGATCACGGGATGGACAGTTAATGCCCACTGATGATCATGGTATGTGGCCGTTATGTACTTTCTGCGCTGGTGGTTGCTAATATACCAACTTTATATCAGTAGTCTGAGTGCACCGACTGTATGTCGATAATTGTAGAAATTCGAATGGTCATCGATTGATGACTCTGATATACCGACTGACCATCGGTTATGAAATCGGTCGAATCGCTATAGTTGAATTATATCGGTCAGAAAAGTTGGTTAAGAGTTGCCGACTGTCAGTCGGCTTACCGATTGATAGTCGATGGTCAATACCTATTAGGCCGATTGAAAGTCAGGTGATGTGTTGTAATTGAGCCGGAACTCATCTTGCAGTGTAGCTTTCATGGTCCACCCATAACCGATAGATAGTCGATTGACCGACTGTGAATCGAGGAAGCAGATTCAATTGCCCCAACAATTGTCCCTCACTCTCAACTCCAAGATGGCCTGACATGTGGATTGACATGTGGCATGATACATTGGATGAAAGAAGTTGTCATGTGATATCTCGAGCCCCGATTCAACTGCAGGCATTAATGATTTCTTTGAAAGTCAAAAAATCTTTAGTCATTTTATCTTTTCAATGGTCGTGCGATCATCATTGAGGTGTCAATTCAAGGAGATGGTTCTTAAATATTACAGTCAGTTAAGCGGTCAGACAATCCGATCGACTTGATTCTGACCAGTCGGTTGCCGCCACGCATCTAGCCATTATTAGCTCTTGATCATTCTGGCGGAGAGTAATGATGTGGCATGATCAGGCGATGGATGCATCGAAAAGTCTTATCGACAGTCGGTCCAAATGTCACCACATGTCAAAATTTGAAAGAATCTTAATTTGAATGAATTCATCTCGACGGTTGGGGGGTCATATATATATATATACATATATATGTATATATATGTATATATATATATATATATATATATATATATATACATATATATGTATATCTACATATATATATATATATACATATATATATATATATATATATATATATATATATATACATATATATGTATATCTACATATATATATATGTATATACATATATATGTATATATATATATATGTGTATATATATATATATATATATATATATATATATATATATATATATTAGATCCCCTTTTATCCTGCTGATTCCTTTTAGTGCTATTCTGAGAGTTTAAAAACTCTTGCAACTGAAAGCTTCCCTGTGGGTGTCGAAGACTACAGGCTCTTTTCTTTCCATCTTTGTGGTCCCTCAGGCATTCTTAGCTTCCAGGTTAGGCTTCCCCTTCTTCTCTTTCATTCCTTTGTCTTCCTTTAGATACCATTGCCAATGGCTACTAGCAATAGAAAAGGGAAGGGTAAGGTCAGAGTAAAAGAGGAAGGTGACCGACCCGTAGATAGAGCCCCTGATCCTTTTAGGGGTTGTCGGATAGCTGATCCAACCAACGACTCTGTGCCAAATCCGATAGTGGAAGTTTTTTCTCTGTCGGAGTCCATTGTTGCTCGACTGTGGGAGTAATATAGTATCCTGGATCAGTTTCGGCTGTTTGCGTCTAGTCCAGACGGTCGGATAATATCCCTACCGCCAGATCAAGTCACTTTCTATCAGGAGAACTTTCGAGCTGGGCTTCGATTTTCAATTCTGGAGTTCATTCGGAATGTCCTGAACTATTATCGACTATGTCTTGCTCAGCTCACACTAAATTCCACTCAGCTTCTTATGATCCCGATCATGCCTCGGATTTCTCTCTTTCGACCTTTCTTCGTTCTTCGCCTCCACCCTAATGCTAAGGGTTGGTGGTTCTTTTCTCTGAGGAAGGGTCTGTCTTTCATCGACCTTTCTTTTTCCATTCATAATTGGAAGACTCGATTTTTCTTTATTTCTTCTTCCTTATCCTGGAGCTTTCTTTCTACTTGGAAAAGTCTGGATACAAGTCCGAATGAGAATAATTGGGTTGATGTCGCCGACAGAGAAGACTTCCTCCATTTGAAAGATATGGAGATTCCTCTACGGAAGGAACTGTTGGCGGAGCAAGCTCTCTACAACGTCGGACTTGATTCGGCATCCATCGTAGGTATAGCATAATATAGTTTTTTAGTTTCTTACGTTTATCTGACTTCAAATTTTAACCAAATCATTTTACTTTCTGCCTGCAGCTATGAGATCTTCGATGCGAGTTTCGATGGCTGATATCCGATAGTTCATTGCCAAGAAGAGGTCTGCGATCGATGCGGGGCCCTCTAGAGCTCCAAAGAAAAGTCAGGCCGACATTCAGTCGACGGTGGTGATCGAGACCGACACTCCATCAGTAGTCATCCTTGGGCCTAGCCAGAGCCGGTTATAACATTGTCGGCTCTGACAATGCTTCCATTAGTTGAAGTGCCTCCTTTCGATAAGGAGCCAGACGGAGATGATCATGTTACTATCATCGAACCACCACCTGCCAGAGCCATGCCAGCTAGAGCAATGTCGATAGAGTCTCAGCCAATTCCTACATCCGAACCAGGATTGATCGAAACAGGACTGATACTATCTCGAGTACCTTTAACACCCGAATGGATGGCGGCATCAAGCGATCGACCGTCCACTGGAGAGCGAGGGAAAGCACCGGCTACTTCGATCGAGGATGGGTCGTCGATGGGCTTCACGGAGCTCTTCAACGTTCGGATTCCAGCAAGTGAGTCAATTTTGGCAAATCCAAAGTTGGTCAAATGGCTCATCGAGACTGCGTTGCTCCCTGCTGATCGAGAAAATAGGAAGAGTCAGACTGTGTCCGATATGTTTTTATCTTTTTATCCGATGATTCTCAGTGTAAGTCAGTATTTTACTTTTTAATTATCTTTTCTAACTTATTTTTCTAACTTATCTCTCTTTTTTCAGTTAGCGCATGATATGTCGGCACTAGAGAGTGGTTATCGAAAGATCACGGACTTTCATCGAATATGGAGCGATATGGTTTTGACCGTGAATGTCGAGAAAGCTGCTATCATTGAATGCCTCCGGATAGTAACAAAGTGGAAGGAGAAACATATGGAGGAGATCTCCCAAATAAAGGCCGAGTTAGAGTCCGCCAGAGCCGAAGTAAAGTCGGCAAGAGCCGAAGTAGAGTCGGCCAAGGAGTCTGTCGCATCTTAAGAAGCCTGGATCAAGAAGAAGAAGTATGCACTCAACAAAGTCCAGAAGGAATGTGACAACTTCTTCAAAGAGTTGGAGGAGCGGGAGAAGCATCGGGCCACCGAAGCAAGATTGGCACTGGCCGATGCAGAGTCGGCCTCCACTAAGGAGGAAGCACAATCGGCCAAGAAAGCTCTCAGTCAAGTGCGGGAGCAGGTTGTCAAGGATTACAAGGAGTCTGAAGACTTCAAAAATGAAATCCTCGAGAGTGGCAGCACATCTTATTAGGTCGGTTACGAGGACGGGAGGGATGCGGTCAGAAAGCTTTATTCTGACCTAGATCTGAGCAACATAGTCATCCTAGTTGGTACTCTAGGAGAGGAGCTAGCCGATGATATAACAGCCCCGACTGAAGAAGAAGTCATTGAAGGGGCTGCCTCGACTAAAGAAGCTGCATCGATTGCGATAGAGTTGGCCCCAGTTGCAAAGGAAGCCATATCAGGGTCGATTAGAGTAGAATCGACTGCTGTTGAAGGCCATGAAATTGGAGTTGCGGCGGCTATTGACACAGATAAGAAAGAGGCCGATTGGTGATCGGTATTGATATCTTTTTCTTTCATTCTTATAATCGGATAATAGTCCAACTTATTTTTTGTAATCAGACTTTGGATCCAATTTTGTAATCCTTTGCTCATGAATGAAAAGAAAAATTGTCTAAGTATTGAACTTCTTGCATGTTGCTTTTCATTTTAGATGATCGTTGTCAATGCAGTCGAATGTTAATCAGATTACCGACTATCAATCAATATATCAAATATCGATCGATAGTCATAGTAGAATAATTTGTTTACTAGTCGGATATCAGCTGACTTAGTTTTTAGGCATAAATTTTCTTAAGTATTCGATATACGGTGATAAGCTGAATATCTTTCGACCGATCGAAGTCGAGTCAATATATTTTTGATTTAGTCGAGGTCAAATCAGCTTATTCTTCCACTTAATCATGGTTGAGTCGGCATGTTGTTCCACTCAACCGTAGCTGAGTCAGCATATCTAATTGTTCGATTGAAGTTGGTATGTAGAGTCATCTAACTGAGGTTGGGTTAGCATGTTTTAGTCGATTGATTGATGATCTGATATCATAGTTGAATGTGTAAGAAAAGTCAAAATCCAATCATTTCATTTCAAATATGTTGTACATATGGATAACTTCATTGATAATACATTTTTAAATTATCAGCATTCCATATCCGAGGAATAGTCATTCCATCGAGAGTCTTTAATCGGTATACTCCTGGGTGGAGTGTCTCGATCACCCTGTAGGATCCTTCCCAGTTTGAAGATAATTTTTTTTGATCTAAAATTTTTGAAACTTTTGTCTGCTTTAAGACTAAATCTTTTGGATGGAAGATCTTCGGTTTGACTCTTACATTGTAATACCGGACTACTCTTTGTCGGTATACGGCCATCTGAATTTGAGCTTGCTGTCGAATCTCTGAAAGCAAGTTCAAGTCGGTCCTTCGATATTCAAAGTTACTTGGCTCTGCATAATGTTCAACTCTCATTAATGGCAATCTGATCTCTACTGAGATCATTGCTTCTGTTCCATAGGTCAAGTTGAATGACGATTCTTCCATTGGGATATAAGAAGTTATCCAATATACCTATAAGATCAGATATAATTCTTCTATCCAACGATCTTTAGCTTCATTCAGTCTGATCTTGAGACCATGTAGAATCATCTGGTTTGTCACCTCTACCTCATCGTTAGACTGGAGATGGCTGACTAAAGTGAGTTTGTGTGTAATATGAAGCTTCGCACAAAATTTTTTAAAATTTTGATTGTCAAATTATCGATCACTATCAGTGATGATGGTATGCAGCAAACTGAATTTGTAAATGATAGACTTCTAAATGAAGGCTTCATATTTGGCTTGATTACTTGATGCTTTAAAGTCTAATCGAAAGGGATATTTGGTCACAGTCCCTTCGGAGTTGGTGAGGATGAGGCCGACTCCACTCTCTTGGGCATTGGATGCCCCATCAACATGTAGCATCCATACTGATATAGGTTTGGCCTCAGGATTCTTAACTTATTCTAACTTATCATCGGATTTATTATCTGATCTATTGTTGGGCACAGTGCACTCGACGATAAAGTACGTTAAAACTTGGGCCTTCATTGATGGTCATAGGTGATATTGGATGTCGAACTCACTGAGTTTGATTGTCCATTTTGCCATCCGACTGGAGGTATCTAGTCGATACAAAATTACCTTCAACGGTTGATCTGTCAAGACCACTATTGAAGGTGCTTGAAAGTATGGTTGAAGTAGTTGTGCCGATATGATCAGAGCTTAGATCATCTTCTCCACTCTTAAATATTGTATTTTGGTATTGTGGAGTACCTTGCTGGTGTAATAAAAGGCCATTGAATCTGATTTTTATCCTCTCAGATAAGCACCGAACTAATCATCTCTGTGAAAATTGCTAAGTAGAGATACAGTGTTTCTCTCATCTTCGATTTTGTGAGTAGTGGGAGAGATGTTAGGTATTTTTTTAGATCTTCGAAGGATTATAAACATTCATCCAACCATGAAAAGTCCTTCGTTTATCGCAAGATCTTGAAGAAGGGCAAACATCTTTCTACCGATTTTGAGATGAATCAACTAAGTATGGTGATTCTTCCGTTGAGTTGTTGTATCTTTTTTTTGAAACTGAGATGCTTCATATATTTGATGGCCTTTATCTTCTTCAGATTAGCCTCAATTTCTCATTACGATACAAAAAATCCAAGATATTTTTCGGCAATCACTCCGAATGTATACTTGATCGGATTTAACTTCATCTGATGTTGTCGAAGACTTCTTCTAAGTTTCAAACATGATCAGTAATTTCAATATTTTTTATCAATATATCGTCGACGTAGACTTTCATGTTACATGCAATTTATGTCTTGAATACTTTGTTGATCAGCTGTTGGTAAGTCGCTTCGGTATTCTTTGAACTGAACGGCACCACTTTATAATAATAGATGTCTTTGTTGGTTGTGAAGGCAGTGTGCTCCTCATCTTACGATGCCATCTAAATCTGATTGTAGTCTGTGAAGGCATCCATGAAGCTCAGAAGTCGATGTCCCGATATTGCATCGATTAATTGATCAATTTTTGATAAGAAAAAACTATCTTTCATACAAGCTTCATTTAGATCAGTGTAGTTAATGCAGAGTCATCATTTTTCATTGATCTTTCTCATCATTACCACATTAACGAGCCAATTGGGATAGTTGGCTTCTTTTAGAAAGATAGCTGCAAGGAGCTTATCAACTTCTTCAACGATGATCTTTTATCTTTCAGGGGTAAAGATCTTTTCTTCTATCTCACTGGTTTAATTTTGGGGTCGATGTTTAACCGATGAGTTATTACTTCTAGAGGAATCTCTGGTGTTGCAGTCTTTCTCCGATGGATAGTCAGTAGTCGGCTTGGAGCCGACTAGGAGCCGTGCTTGTTGGTAGGTGGCGAGAGTGCCAGAAGATAATGTGCTATTATCGAAGAAGGTACACATAGTCAAGACTGAGACTGAGAGCGACAAGGTTGATCGAAGAAGGGTGGTGCTGGGCTCCGCTCGGCACCAGAGTGGAAGGACCGACAAAACAAGTCCCACCGAAGGTGGCTTCGATGATGACCCTCCGACGCTCAAGTCAGTAAGATGGCTTGAGAAAAAAGAGCGACAGAATCTCTGGATTGTAAATAGTGTGCGTATCTGGAGGAGTCCCTGCTTACCTCTATTTATAGAGGAAGCAAAATGAATGGTGAGAGGACAAGGGATCATATTGATCATGTCCTATCGTACAGTGCCGTATGATGTCGCGTGGATATTTTTAAATGCTGATGGTGAGCATGTCTTCTATTCAGCATGGATAAGATGACGGACGCCACCATATGTGGGATACAATAAATGATCCTGTGGGTATATTTAATAAATCCATAGCATCCCATCATGGCATGTAGCTAGCCGATCAGAGTATGCGTCTGAGTGATATGACCCTGATGTAGTCCATCAAAATGACATGATGGTCATGTTCAATGCTCAGCTAGTCAGCAAAGGCCGGCATTATCGGAGTCGGCAAGATGAGGTCGTCAAGGGGTGGTATCCCACCATCAACTGACGTAGTCGATTGTATGTTGAGTATGAAGTCGGTTACAGGTCGAGTATTATTCGACGTAGTGGGCCATGAGTGGCATGTAAAACCTAGTCGGCTTTATACCGACTGGGAGTATGCTGCCCTTAGTCGGTCAGGTATCCACGATGGTGGCCGGTGTCAACCCTGTCAGACAAGACTTGTCAATTTGAGTTGGATTGAGTGGCAGTAGCTTAGTTGGTGTAGCTCCTCTAATCGGCTTAGAGACGAGAAGACTTAGTAGTCGACTAAGCAACGAGAATCTACCCCAACACCTGGCATGTCAGTCACCGACCAAGCAAAAATGTCAGCGTTTGCTCTCAGTAAGTCCACTAGCTATTTTCGCTCCGGATCAGGTAATTGCGACCCAATTTGAATTGTCTTTGTAGGATCATCTTCTCTTAATGGGATTGAAACCAATTACTCAGCTGGCTCACCCCTTCTTTTTTTTTTTTAGTCTAGTTTGTCAACCGACAGAAGATCTTCAGGCTTACTATTTTTGGTAGAAACCATGAGCAGCATCGGGCTAGTTGTTGATCTCCACGTATTTCTCTGACTCCACTCTTTGTCGAGAATTAGACCAGAAGATAATATGTCGACACCACTGCTCTCAATGCATTAAGTCTCGATCGTCCGAGTATAGCATTGTAAGCTGAAGAAACTCAGACACTGTGAACGTCAAAAGGATGGTGCTTTGTCATGGATCTGTTCTCATAATTAGTGGGAGAGTAATTTCTCCTTTCACATTGAATGTGTCTCTAGTAAAACTGACTAAGGATATAGAGACTCTTCTAAGTCGGTCAGTCGATAGTCGCATTCGAAAAAAAATCGAGTAAAATAAAATATCAGTTGAACTTTATTATCTACTAGGATTCTTTTTACATCAAAGTTCGCTATCATCATCGAGATGATGATAGCATCATCATGAGGAGTTTATATTCTCCGAACATCATCATTCAAAAAAAGATTATATTATCATTAAGTCACTGCTTATTTATAGACTCTACTTCGAAAGTTATCCTCCAATCTCTTGATCATTCGAAAAGCATGTTGATAACTCCGGTCGTTAGTCGATTGTCGAATGCTTCCTCAGATCGAGGCTATGGTTGTTGATCGATAGGAGCGTGAGTCAGGCAATCGCATCGAAACTTGGTAAGATAGCCTCATCAGATCAGGATCTCAATCTTGTCCCTAAGTTGAATATACTGTTCGGTGTCGTGATCATGATCACCATGGAACCGATAGTACTTTTTCTTATCACAGCTCCTCGGTGGTGCCTTCATAGATGGGGGGTGATTAAGAGGTACTATTCTCCCTCAATCTCCATCAGAATCTATGCATAGGGAGCAGAAAGAAGAGTGTAGAAATCATACCTGTTGCTGTAATTATTCGGCTTTGGACTCCATCGGTGGGGTGAAGCTTCCTTGTTGGTTGTTGACCGACTGGATTCGGCTAGAGCTCCATTTTTCTTTTTTTTTTTTTGATCTTTTTCTTCTGTTTGACATCGATCAATAGTGTCTTCATCCGTATGAATATACTTGTACGCATGCTCTAGAAGTTCAACATAAGTCGAAGGGAGAGTCTTATCCAAGAAGTAAGGGAACTTGGATCCCCTCGGACCTCTCTTCATAGTTGAGATGGCCATATCTTTGTTGAGATTCTGAACCTCAAGTGTAGCGACGTTAAAATGTGCCACAAAGTCTCTCAATGTCTCTTCTTCATCCTGTTTGATGAAGAAAAGACTGTCAGATGTTCATGGTATCTTTTGGTTGGTGCTGAAGTGGACCACAAACGATTGTTTCAGCTGTTGGAAAGAGTGAATGCTTTTCGATTGGAGCCCAGAGTATCAAGCTCGAGCAGCTTTTCGAATGGTAGCCAAAAAGCTAATACATAAGAGGACGTCGGTTGTCTTCAGAATTATCATGAGAACCTTGTAGCTCTCTAAATAGTCAATCAGATCGGTGGAGCCATCATATAGCTCCATTTATGGCATCTTAAATTTTAAGAAAATTGGCTTATTCAAGATGTGCTGGGAGAAAGGTAAAGCAGTGTGGATGATAAGGTCGTGGGAGGACCCTCGACCATCCACTTGAAGTTATGCAAGTTGGTGATCGATTTCTTTAAATTTATGCTCGTAGTCATCGAACCACCGTTGCTGTGAGAATCCAGGGATAAAGTCCCTTAAAGAACTCAAGGATCAAGAAGTCGAGGGTGCATGCGGTCGCTTGCCCTTTTTGATGCTATGTCGATGTGAAGGAGAAGGAGATCGCTGCGAATGGTGGGCGGTACGGTGAGAGTGTCGGAAAGGTGCTGGTTCGATGCGATGAGAGTGTTGAGGCAGTCGTCGTTCCAAGGACGGAGAGAGAGATCATCATAGAGCACGGCGACTGTGCTTGGATGGCACTATATGCACTACCGGCTCCTCCGCCACCGATTGCCACTGCTGTTGTTGTGTCTGTTGCCATTAGAGGTTGTGCACTGCCTCCGTCAGTACTTTCATTTGCTGCATTAAAACAGCGAGTTGGATGTCTGTAGTGATAACGAAATGCGAAGAACTGGGCTCTATCATTGGAGGTGGAGGAAGGTCTTCCTGATAGAAAGGTTGCCTGGCAGAGCTAGTGAAGTTGTTTTGAGCTCTTATTTTTGCCATAATTTCTTCACTTCTCCTCCCTACCTGGTGCTCCAATCTATTATGGCCAATCTTCTATTGCGCCTAGCTCTGACGAAGAGCAACCTGCAAAAGACTGATTGAAATTGTGTCCGACAGAGTCCCTCTGATGCTTAAGTCAGTGAAAAGTGGTGAATAGAAGATAAAATATTCAAAGTGGCAAAGTGTTAGCTCGGAAGTATTTTACTAATGCTATTTATTTGCTTCTCTTTTATAGACGAGTTGTTGGTAACTATTTGTAATAGTTAGATACATGGATCTCACTTATTTCGATACTATGCGATCGTGAGATGGACATTTAATGCCCATTGATGGTCATGGTACGTGGCCGTTATACACTTTTTGCGCTGGCGGTTTCTAATATACCGACTTTATATCGGTAGTTTGAGTGTGCCGACTATATATTAGTAATCGTAGAAATTCGTATGGCCATCGATTGGTGACTCTGATATACCGACTGACCATCAGTTATAAAGTTGATCGAATCGCTATTGTTGAATTATATCTGCTAGGGAAGTTGATTAAGAGTTGCTGACTGTTAGTTGGCTTATCGATTGATAGTCGGTGGTCTGTGCCTATTAGGCCGATTGAAAGTCAGATGATGTATTGTAATTGAGCCGAAATTTATCCTGCAATATAGCTTTAATAGTTCATCACCCATAACCGATAGATAGTTGGTTGGCCGACTGTGAATCGAGGAAGTGGAAATCTGTTTTACTCTGCATGTTATTTGCATAGAACACTAAAATATCTTAAAGCTAAACTAATTTATTTTAAAAAGAATAATTTGGGCAGAACTGTATGAAGCTAGTGGTTGATAAGATGGAGGTACACAAATAGAATTTTTGAATCATCTGTCACATAGACCAGATATCAGCGTAGGAAACAATGGAATGAAGATTATTTCAACCGAAACTTTTGCCTAATAGCAACAAACAAATCAAACAATTTTCGAAAGGTGCATAAAACACAATACAGGTTTCAACATCGAACATCAATCAAATTCAGTTGGACTTTGTATCATTCGTAAGTCAAATGAGTCAAGAAAACAAGTGCAAACCTAGAAAAAATGTAGGTTTATGGAATCACATCAGTGGATAAATTGGCCATGCCATATCTCACCCATGTTACCGGTTCGGTAACTGAATGTGGTAGAATTCATATGATCAATTGTATAAAAACTTGATCTAACAACTAAGAAAATGCAGCGTAAGCATATACCTTTGATGTATGCTTATCATCGTCAGACAGCAAATTCGCCATAGTAATTGAATATGTTTTACGGTCGCATCGGTTAAGGTTTTTCTTATGTTATATGCATATGAAAGTAAATTCATCCTATATCTTGTTATACCAACAGATAATCACCCCTAACAAAACATTCTTGCTGTTCAATGAAGTAAAAATTCATGATATTTAGCAAATCATACCTATGTTAATCCTAACAATAAATTACGAACAAATATTGATTTAGATGCTCTAAATCCTACCATTCTGTTTGTTGCTGCTAGCTAATGTGGTTTTGTGATGAGGATGAATACTATCAACAGTTTATGGTAGAATGCTTAAGGGGAAATAAACCATAAAAATGATTGAGCTGTAGGTTATGCTGCAATTGGGTTTGTCATGCTTAAAAAATCCAAAACCAGCACATATGCAGTGCCGACTCTGATTCGATTCCCGCTGTCTCCTTTGATTATTCTGTGTTGTTGATGCTGAGCACCACAGAAATATAAAGTGCAAAAGGCGAAGAGCTTACTTGTGGCACCTGTAGGGCAAGGAACTTGTTTTAGGTGGATATAACTGATGACCTTAGTCATCTGTTATAATTAGTGAAAACAAGAACAGCGACCATGATATACATAAATTCCAGATTCTAAGGTTCAGGTAAGGAAATGGAACTAATAATTTTTGTCACTTGTTTTCTTACTCAATTTGATGATCAATTAGACATGAAAAAGATAGGCAATTTTTGATGCATAGGACCAAGGTGTACATGTAACTCAAAGCTGACAAGCATCAGAAGACTTGTAAGGAAAGACCAAAAAGCCAGGTGTCATGGTATCAGGTTAACTGAGGGTCATGCTGAAACATAGTTATTTGAATGAAGAACAGATGCCAGAAATACCTTTGGAAAGTGAGGTCTAATTGAATAGAAGCTTTGCTTTCAATGACTTGATTTCTTTCAATGACTTGATTTCTTCCTCGAGTGGATGAAATACATGATGATGTTACTGCAATGAGAGAGAGCAACCAGAAGGCTGTTAAGGTGTCCACCGTTTATAAGGAATGGTAAAAAGCCCGAATGAAATTACTGATTTGAAAAATTTTCCATGGCATATTACCTCGCAACGTTGTCCTTGTTAATTGTGGTATTGGAAATGGGAAGCGTATATGGTGTGGAAATGCCATGAGTTTGTAACATACACTTCTCCAATCTCATCTGCCATAAATCAAGGAATTCCCAAAAATCGACAAGCTCGTTGCACGGGCCACTGCCATAAATCATATGGACAAAATGTTAATATCATGTCTGGATGATATGGAATACCAGGGATGATCGAACAACTCCAGGGTAAGGAGGTCAGTGGATCTCAGCTACTTATCTTGTAATGGAATTTTCCCTAACAATCTGACCACAGAGAACTGAATTTCGATGGGTCCGACAAGGAATCAAGTGCTGGTACGGGCTTTATTCTATGAAATGCTTGTGAGGCTATTGTTGCAGCCAGGACGTGCACCAATTCAGTCCCACCTGTGAAACTATAGGCATGTTGTGGCCAATCCCATATTATGCCCATTGTCAGTAAAAAGCATCTGTAAAATAAAGTTCATACTGATCGAAATTATATTCGATAGAATCCTTCGATGTTAAAATCAGTGAAAAATGATGAACAGCAGATAAATATTTAGAAAAGCAGAGTTTCAGCTCTCAAGAGATCTTACCAAATACTGTTCATTTACATTCTTTTATAGAGAGTAGTTGATAACCGTCTGTAACGGTTAGATACGTGGGTCCTGCTTTTTCCGACATTATGCGATCGTGGGATGGATGGTTATACCCACCACTAATCATGTTTTGACTATTACGCGCTTTCTGCGCTGGCAGTTTCTGATAAGCCAACTATATGTCGGTAATCAAAATATGTCGATCGTATGTTGGTAGTTGTGGAAGTCCGAATGACCATCGATCGGTAACTCTGATATGTTAATGATCATCGGTCAGAAATCAATCGAGTCATCATAGATAGAGTTTATTGATGGCTGAGGATAGCCGACTGTTAGTTAGCAAGCCGATTGATAGTCGGTAGTTTGTGCTTATGAGGTCGATTGAGAGTCAGAATCGGAAAGTCGGCTGAATTATCCCAACAGTTGCCCCCCATTCCTAAGTCCAAGATAGTTTGACATGTGAATTATCATGTGGTCTGGCATATTGGACGAAGGAAATTGCCACGTATTGTTTCGAGCCCCGATTCGAATGCAGACGTTAATAATTTTTCAAAATACGAAGGGTCTCCAGCTATTTTGTCATTTCAGTAACTGTGAGATCATCATTGGGGTATTGCTTCGAGAAGATAATCTGGTGTCCTACGAATCTAGACGATTCAATTCTATCTAATCGATTTCGACCATGTGTCCAGATGTCATTGGCTTTGTGCAGTTCACGCAGATAGTGATGAGGTGGTGTGATCTGAGGATAGGTGCGTCAAACCGTCCGATCAATGATCGATTTTGATGTAGCCACGTATCAAAATCTGGGAGAGTCCTGATTTGAATAACTTCATCCGAACTGTTAAGGAATTATATATATATATATATATATAATTACTTTCATTTGGACTTTCTGCTTTTGCATTCGTTATTTTTCTCTGCAATAGAAGGTTCTACCTCAGGTGTCGAGAGCTTTCCCCATTTGTGTCATTTCTTAGCTCCAGATTGAGTTCTCATTTTTTCCTCCTAGGTTTTTCTTTTCTTTTTCTAGGTTCTTTCATTTTCAATGGCAAGTAGGGGGAAGAAAGTGAAAGCTTCATCTTCTCAAGATAGTTGGTCAGAAAATCGGACAAACGATTCTCCTTCAGGTATGGAGATGGAAGTTTCTTCTTTGTCTGGACCCAATATCGATCGACTCTGAGAATAGTACCGTATCCCAGAGCAATTTTAACTCTTTATTCTTGATCCAGATGGTCGGGTGAACTCCTCTCCTCCGGATCAGATTATCTTTTATATTGAGGACTTTCAGACTGGTCTTCAATTTTTTATTCTAGAGTTCGTCTGGAATCTTCTTAATTATTATCGACTTTCTCCTGCTCAATTGGCTCCGAACTCCATTCGGCTGATTATCAGCTTTGCTTTGTTGTGTCGTCTCATCCTGACCAACCCTCGTTCTTCTCTTTTTCAGACCTTTTTTATCCTTCATCCTCATCCAAAAGCCAAGGATTGGTGATTTTTCAACCCGAAGAAGGGTCTTTCTTTCATTTTCGATCTTTCATCGTCCATTCATGGATAAAAGAACCAATTTTTTTTCATTTCTTCTTGATCTCCCTAGGGCTTTCTTTTATGCTGGGGCGATCCGAGAACCAGCCCCAATGAGCATAGTCGGGTTGACATCATCGATTGCGAAAATTTTTTTCGACTTAAAGATATGAAAGTCCCAACACAACGAGAGCTGATGATAGAGCAGACTCTCTACGATGTCGGACTTAGTTCAATAACCTCTTTAGGTATAGCATAATCGATCACTTTATTTTTTATTTGCTTCTGAACTTTGTACTAAACTTTTATCTTTTGATTGCAGTTATGCGGTCGACAGTGCGCATTTCAGCTGCCAACATCCATCTACATGTTGCTAAGAAGAGAGCAACGACCAATGTTGGACCATCCTGATTGTCGAAAAAAAGTTGGGGTGACTCTGGGTCGGTACCGATGAGGGAATCCGACCTCCCGTTGATGGTAGCTCCCAACATCAAGCCAGTTATAGCATTGTTAACCCCGACAATGCTTTCTCCAATTGAAGTACCGTCGGTCGAAGTTGAGATGGCAAGAGGTGAAGACGCCGCACCAAAACCATCAGCGGCACCATCTATGGAGGTTTGGGCCGAATCTGTGGTCGAACCAGAACTATCCGTGGCTGTGCAAGTCATTCTGCAAGTGGCATGGTCTCGGGTGCAGTCGAGCACCGATTTTGTGACGGTTTCAAGCGAACGGCTATTGACTGTGGAGCGAAAAAAAGCACCGGCTATCTCTACCGATAATGGGTCATCAATGAGTCTCCCCACTCCTTTCGATATTCAGATCTCGATCGCTGAGTTATTTTTGGCCAATCCGACATTGGCCAAACAACTCATCGAAGCTGCACTTCTCTCGACTGACAAGAAGAATAGAAAAAATCGGACAGTGTCTGAAATGTTCTCTTCTTTTTACCCGATGATGCTTGGGGCAAGTTTTCTTCTTTTTACTCGACTCATTTCTTCTTTTTTTTCTTTTTTTTTACTTATTTTTTTTTCTTTCAATGGGTACACGATATGTACGCTCTAGAGAGTGGATATCAAAAATTCGTCAAGCTTCGTCAGGCATGGATGGACAAAGTGGCGATTGCCAATGTCGAAAAAGCTGCTACCATCAAATAACTTCAAGTGGTAGCTGAATGGGAGAAGATGCTCCAAGAAAAGATCTTTCATGTGATGGTCGAGCTATAGTCCTCCAAAACCGAACTAGGGTCGGCTCAACAGAGCATCACATCTCTTGAATTTCGGATCAAAAGTAAGAAGCATTTCATCAATCAACTCCGAAGAGAGAGAGATAGATGCATAGAAGAGCTTGAGATGGAGCACGGAGGCATCGGGCCACCATGAAGAGGTTGGCACTGACTGATATAGTGTCGACCTCCGCCTAAGAAGAAACTGAATCGATGAAAGGTGCTCTGAGTCTGGCCATAAAAAATTTTAAACAATCATAAGAATTTAAAGATGAAATTCTCGAGGATGGATTCGTCTCCTACTATATCGGATACGAGGATGACAGAGATACAGTCAGAAAATTATATCCGAACTTGGACCTGAGCAGTATCATCCCCTCTAGTTCAAGAGAAGAGGTTGCTGAGGAGACCACCACGCCGAATGAAGGAGATGCATCAACTACACCAGAATCTGCTCTAACCACTGAAGTTATACCAGAGCAAGGTGAAGAAAAAACTGACTGGTGACCGGTGTAATACTTTTTCTTTTTTCTTTTTGTAATCGAACTAGGTCCAATTTTGTACTCGAACCTTGGATCTAATTTTGTAATCTCTTCTTCAATGAATGAGAAGAAATTTTCTAAGTATGAAATCTTTTTTTAAACTTGTATTGTCAATGTCGTTGAATAACAGTCGGATTATCGATCATCCATCGGTGAATCGAGTGTCGACTAATAATAGTAAAGTTTGTCTACTAGTCAGGCGTCAACCGACTTAGCTTCTATACTTTTTAGGTATTTGATAAATAGTGATAAGTTGAATATCCTTCGACTGACCGTAGTCAAATCAGTGTATTTTCTATTCGATCGGAGCCGAATCGGTATAATATTTTGCTTAGCTAAAGTTAAGTCATTCGACTTAAATAGATTTTTATAATAAAAAATCGAGATATAGTCAGTACAAGCTGATCGATTATTTATCGATTCGATGTCATCATTCGACTTAAGTCAATTTTTATAGTGAAAATCAAGATACAGTCGGTACAAGTTAAATGATTACTTTGTCGGTCTGATGCCATTTTATAGATAACTTGTAGTTGATTGAAGATTTCAAGATTTAAAATCCCAATATTTTATTCCGAACAGTATATATGTGAATAACTTTATTAATAGTACATCTTCAAATTATCGACATTTTAAGTTCGAGAAATAGTCATTCCATCGAGAATTTCTAACCAATATGCATTCGATCGAAATGTCTCAATTACTCTGTAGGGTCTTTCCCAGTTTGGAGATATTTTTTTTTGGTCCAGAGATTTTAAAACTTATACTTTTTTTAAGACTAGGTCTCCTGGATGAAAGACCTTCGGTTTGACTTTTGCATTATAATACCAGGCTACTCTTTGCCGATATACTGTCATCCGAATTTGAGCTTGCTGTTGGACTTCTAAAAGTAAGTCTAGGTCGGCTCTCCGACATTCTGAATTGCTCGACTCAGTATATTGTTTCACTCTTACTGATGGTAATCCGATCTCAAGTAGAATTATCACCTCCGTTCAATAGGCTAGGTTGAATGGTGATTCTCCTATCGATATACGAGGAGTTATCCGATATACTCAAAAGATCAGATATAATTCTTCTACCCAAAGGCCTTCAGCTTCATTCAGTCTAGTCTTGAGACTATGTAGGATTGTTCGGTTTGTTACTTCTACTTCACCATTAGAATGTAGATGGCCGACTGATGTGAGCTTGTACGTAATCTGATATTTGTATAAAATTTTTTAAAATTTTGATTGTCGAATTATCGACCATTATCGGTATGATGATGTGTAGTAGATTGAATCTACATATGATTGATCTTTGAATGAAGTCTTTCATCTTTTGTAATTTGTGCTAAGGGTTCGGCTTCTACCTATTTGGTGAAGTAATCAATGGTAACCACTATAATTTTTTTCTAACCAGATACCGGAGAAAAAAAGATCAAGTATGTCGATTCTCCATTGTGCGAAGGACCATGGTGCAATAATCGATGTCAGCTGGCTGGCTGATTGATGTTGTATGTTCACATATTTCTGATATGGTTCACATCTTTGAATAAGTTTAGCTGCATCATTCTTCATGGTGGATCTTGTCGTAGATTTTACAGGCCAATGATTTGCCCCTCAAGTAGTTTTCACAAATTCCTTCATAAACTTCTTGGAGTGCATAGTCGATATCCATTGGTCTCAAGCACTTTAGTAAGAGAAGAGAGAATGACCTTTTATAGAGTTGTCTATTCATCAAAATATATTGTGAGACCATCCACCGTAGTCATTTGGCTTCTGAAAGATATGCAAGTAGAGTTTCATCAGTCAAATATGGGATGATCGGATCCATCCAGCTTGGCTCATCATTGATTTATAACATTTTTTTGATTTTATCAATACTCGGTTGTTCAAGATATTCGATGAACGTCCGATCAAGTGAGCTGAAAGAAGTAGTTACGATCGAAAAAGTACATCAGCTCGAGCATTCTCCGCTCTTAGAATGTGAGAGATCTCAAAATATTTTAGAGTTGACGTATGATCTTTCACTTTCTAAAAGTACTTCATCATAATGGGATCTTGGACTTCAAACTCGCTCTTAACTTGTCTGGTAATCAACTGTGAGTCGGTGAAGACCTTCAAGTTGTCAATATCAAATTTTTTAACAATCTTCAAGTCGATTAGAAGAGCTTCATATTCGGCTTGATTATTCGAGGCTTTAAAATTAAATCAAAAGGTATATACGGTTACAATCCCTTCGAAGTTGGTAAAGATGAGACTGGCTCCACTGTCTTATGCGTTGGATGCTCCATCAATATGTCGCACCCACATCGATACTAAGTCGGCCTCAGGAGCTTTCGATTTGTCATCGGGTCCATCTTTAGGATTATTGTCAGATATGGTGCACTCGATGATAAAGTCGGCCAAAACTTGTGCCTTTATTAACGATCGCGGATGATATTGAATATCAAACTTATTGAGTTTTATTATTCATTTTGCCATTCGACCTAAAGTATCAAGTCGGTAGAGAATTGCTTTCAATGGCTGATCTGTCAAAATAATTATTGGATGTGCCTGAAAGTACAGATGAAGTCACTGTGATAATATGATCAGAGTATAGATCATCTTTTTCACTCTTGAATATCTTATTTCAGCATTATGAAGTATCTTGCTGGTGTAATAAGTCGACCGTTGAATTCGATTTTCATCCTTTTGAATAAGTACTGAACTAATTATCTCTGCTGAAGTTGCCAAGTAAAGATACAACATTTCTCTCACCTTCGCTTTTATGAGCAATGGTGGAGATATCAAATATTTTTTTAGATCCTCGAAGGATTGTCGACACTTATCTGATCATGAAAAGTCTTTTGCTTATCTCAAGATCTTGAAGAAGGATAAACATCTCTCTATCGATCTTAAGATAAATCTACTGAGTACGGTGATCTTTTCATTGAGTTGTTGTATTTTTTTCTTGAAACTTAGATGCTTCATATTGATGATAGCCTTTATTTTCTTGAAATTAGCTTCAATTTCTCATTGTGACACAAGAAATTCAAAAAAATTTTCGAAAGTTACTCCGAATGCACACTTAGTGAAATTCAATTTTATCTGATATTGTCGAAGTGTGTCAAAAATTTTTTTCAAGTCTCGAACATGATCAGAAGTTTGAAGATTTTTCACCAGCATATCATCAACGTAGACTTTCATGTTACGTCCAATTTGTACTTTGAATAGTTTGTTGACTAGCCGTTGATAAGTAGCTCCAGTATTTTTTAAATCAAATGGCATTACTGTATAACAATAGATATCTTTATCGGTTACGAAGGCAGTGTGCTCTTCATCTTCGGATGCCATCCAAATCTGATTGTAGCCCACGAAGACATCCATAAAGCTCAAAAATTGATGTCCCGAAGCTGCATCAACTAGTTGATCGATCTTTGATAAGAAAAAACTATCCTTCAGACAAGCTTCATTTAAATTTATATAATCGATGCAGATTCTTTATTTTTTATTAATTTTTTTTACTATTACTACATTAACGAGCCAATCGAGATAATTAGCTTCTCTGATGAAGCCAGCCGCGAGGAGCTTATCGACTTATTCGTCGATGACCTTCTGCCTTTCAGGAGCAAAAGATCTTTTCTTCTGCTTCATCGACTTAACTTTAGAATCAATATTCAGTCGGTAGATTATTACTTCTGAAAAAATTTTTGATATGTCAGTTGTCGATCAAACAAAAATATCGACATTTACTCTTAGTAGATTCATCAGTTGTTGTTGCTCTGAATCAGATAATTGTAATCCAATTTGGACCATCTTCTTAGAATCTTCTTCTTTTAATGAGATAGAAACTAGTTGCTCGACTGGTTCATCCCGTTCTTCATTTTCTCTTTGGTCCAATTTATTGACAGACAAAGAGTCTTCAGATTGATTATTATTTATAAAGACCATGAAGCAACGTCGAGTAAGTTATTGATCTCCATGTATTTCTTCGACTATATTTTTTATTAAAAATCGGATCAATAAATGATATGTTGAGACTATTGCTCTCAGATATTAAGTCCAGATTGTCCAAGTATGGCATTGTAAGCTGATGGAATTCGGACGACTGTAAATGTCAGGAGAATAGTACTTTGTTGTGGATCTATTCTTACGGTTAATGAGAGAGTAATTTCTCTTTCCACGGTAATTGCATCTTTAGTAAAATCGACTAATGGCGTTGAGACTCTTCTGAGTCGGTCAATCGGTAGTCACATTTGAAAAAAAATCGAGTAAAAGAGAATATCAGTTGAGCTTTTATTATCGACTAGAATTATTTTTATATCATAGTTTGTTATCATTGCTGAGACAATGACAGTATTATCATAGAGAGTTTGTATTCTCCAGACATCACTTTCTGAAAAAGAAATGATATTGTCAAGTCGTCATTTCTTTGCCGACTCTTCTTTGAAAGTTGCCCCCAAGTCCTTCGGTTGCTCAGAGTTCATGTTGATCACTCCCATCGTTGACCAATTGTTAATCGTTTCTTCAGCTTGTGGCTAAGGCTGCTGGTCGATGGAAGGTTGAGTCAGGTGATCTCGTCGAAATTTTTTGAAGTAACCACGTCGGATTAGGACCTCTATTTCATCTCTGAGTTGAATATATTGTTCGGTATCATGATCGTGATCACGATAAAACTGATAATACTTCTTGTCATGACTCCTCGATAGTGCTTTCATTAGTGAGGGATGTCGAAGATACTTCTCTCTCTCGATCTCCATTAAGATCTGCTCACGGAGAGCAGAAAGAGGAGTGTAGGAGTCATACCTACTGTCATAGTGGTTCGGCCTTAGACTTCATCGACGGGATGAAGCTCCCTTATTGATCATCGTCCAACTTGGTTTGATCGGAGCTCCATTTTTTTTTTGTTTCTTTTTCTGATCTTTTTTTTCTATTTGAAGTCAGTCAGAAGCACCTTCATCCGTACGAATATACTTGTATGCGTGTTTCAAGAGTTCAGCATAGGTCTGAAGGAGAGTCTTATCCAGAGAGTAAGTGAATTTGGATCTCTTCAGACCTCTCTTTATGATCGAGATGGCCATATCTTCATTGAGGTCTCTAACCTCAAGCGTGGTCATGTTGAAGCGAGTCACGAAATCTCTTAATATCTCTATCTCGCCTTGCTTGATGGAGAAGAGACTATCTGATGTCAATAGCACCTTTCAGCTAGTACTGAAATGGGCCACGAAAGAATACTCAAGCTACTCGAAAGAATTTATGCTTTCCGACTGAAGCTCAGAATTTCAGATTCGAGCAGCCTTCCGAATAGTTGTCAGAAAGCTAATACATAAGAGGACGTCGGTTGCCTTCTGGATCATCATGAAAGCCTTATAACTCTCCAAATGATTAATTAGGTCAGTGGAGCCATCATATAGCTCTATCTGTGGTATCTTGAATCGAGACGGGATCGGCTCGTCTAAGATACGTTGAGAGAGAGGTTAGGTAGTGTGGAAGTCGTAGTCATTGGAAGACTTCCGACCTTCCACTTGAAGTCAGACAAGTTGATGATTGATCTCCTTGAACTTACACTCGTAGTCGTCGAGCCGTCGTTGTTGAAAAAATTCAGAGGTAGAATCTTCTAAAGACTCGATGATGGAGAATAGAAGGTACATCTTCTTCCCCTTCTTGATACTATGTATATGAGAAGGAGGAGGAGATCGCCATGAAGGATGAGCGGCATGATGAGAATACTGAGAATGCAGTTACTCGACTCGATGAGAATGCTGAGATGATCATCGTTCTAAAGATGAACACCATGGAGGACAGCGGCTGTGTTTGGATGGCACTGAATGAGCCACCGGCTCCTTCGCCGGTGGTTGCTGCTATTGCTGTGTGAAGAAAATATACAGTAGTGCTATGCATGCGATTTTAAAATTTTTATGCAGTAAAAATAAAAAATTAAATAATTTAATTCTAATCATATGCATAAGATCTAATCTTAGACTACTACATCATGATTTATGATATGAAAAATATATATTTTAGATCTAAAAAT